>NW_028270175.1:78570237-78818387 GCF_037043375.1 Chiloscyllium plagiosum
AAATGTCACAAACGAATCCACCCATCTGTAAATACAACCAGTGAACCAACCTCCACAACTCTCGGGGTTAGGAAATTCCAGCCATTCACTACCTTCTGAAATAAGACATTTCTTTACATCTCACTTTGAAATCGATATTCCTTATTCTGTATCTACATCCCTGACCTCGAGACTCTGCCCTGTTGTGGAATCCTGTTTTTTGGGAGTTCTCTGCATTTAATAACAGCCTGCCTTTTGGTTGTCAGTGTCATCCTCAAACTCGAATGTATATCGCACTCAGCTCCCGCCGTCAGGAGCTGAGTGCAGCTCTTGTAAGCAGCTCTTGCCATCGGACTGGTATTTTTGGTACTCCAGCAGATACATTTTTTTCATAAAGATCGATGAATCATGACTCCCCGATTTGTAAGTGTTTACCAAGTATCATCCCATGCTAATGCATTATCCATCATACTATGAGCTTCTGTCTTGCGTAACAACCTTTATTTTGTGATACCTTGTGGAAAATCTCTGGAAAGCCTCATGTCTACCAGTCCCCCTTTATCAAGGCCACTTGTTACATTCTCATGGATTTCAAGAAAAACTTTGCATGATTTTACAGGCAATATGTATTTCGCCTTTACCAAGACCATGCTGACTCTGTGTGAAGCTTTTCTAAATGCTCTGCAGTTCCTTCCTTAATAACACACTCTCACAGATTCCCAGCAGTAATGGTTAGGCTAAGTGGTTCCTGCTTTCAGTCTCGCTCGTTTCTTGAAGACAGGCGCCACATTGGAGGGTCTCCAGATTCACTGGGTCACTCCTTTAATCCAGAGAGTTATGGAATATTTCACACAGAGCCACCAGCCACTCTGTGACCACTTCTTTTAAAACCAGCTATGAATTGCTGATGACCTGTTTACCCTTAATCTTATCTGTTTCAGAATTGCCTTGTTCCTTCTGTTAGAGACAGCTCAAGATCTTCCCTCCTATTATCATTTTGTTTATACCATTGAAATATTTACAGCACCTTCCCCTGTGAGGAACGATGTAAAATACTCGTGTAAACTATTTGTTTATTTCCTGTATCCAGTTCCCCAGTCACACCCTCCAAATGTCCTCAATAAACTTTCCTGACTTTCTTTATACCAAACATCACACACACCCCTTGAACTATTCTTATATAAATGGAAAAGCTCGTGCTGCTTGTTATTATATTTCTTGCAAATTTGCTTACAACACATCTTTTCTTTCATTTACTTCGCTTTCTATATTCATACAGTCATATCGCATACAAACGCAATCTTTGTTCCAACTTGACCATGCCGGCCACATTTTCCAAACTAAACTATTCCCATCTTCTTGCATTTGGCCCATATGCCTCTAAACGGTCCCCATTCACATGTTCGTCCAAATGTTTTTTTAAATGTTGGAGCTGTACTTGCATCAGCCAGTTACCCTGGCAGCTCATTCCATAAACACGTCACCCTCTGTGTAAAAACAGTTCCCTTTTGCTCCCTTTTAAATCTTCCCTCTTCTACCATAAACCTATGGCTCTATGATTTAATTTTCCTATCCTGTGGAAAAGACCTCGGCTTTTCACCCTGCCCAAGCCTCCCCTGATTTTGTAAATTTCTATAATATCACCCCTCAACCTCCTACACTCCAACTGATACTAACTTCAAGAACAAGCATTTAAAGATAAGCACTGTAAATTTGAAACAATGTTAAAAGTGACACGTGAACAGCACTCAGCCCAAGCCTCATACGGTTAGTTGTTTGCTTCGTTATGTTACAATAATAAGGCAGCATGTAAATCTTACTAGTGCTAATAAGCCGTCAATCACCTTAATTAATTTTTCAGACGGTGGTGATGATCTCTGCAGTGAAAATGTGTCTCTGGCCAGATCGATATAATACCACATGTTCAACATTCTCCCTCCTGGCCTCCCTATGGCCTTATGTGGTTGTGTCTTCTTTATCTTGCACTCAATAGAGAGAACCCCTTTCCCCCATTCACATCTTAATTTAAACTCATTTTGTATCATCTTCTCGTTCACCACTGCTAAAAGCCTGTTTATCTTTTGCCACACCCTCTTTTCCCTGTCACCTACCCCCCACCTCTGGCAAAGGACTAAAATGCCCAGTTTCCAATCCTTTTCAGTTCTGAAGAAGTGTCACACTGTAGAACATAGAACATAGAACATAGAACAATACAGCACAGAACAGACCCTTCGGCCTACGATGTTGTGCCGAACATTTGTCCTAGCTTAAGCACCCATCCGTGTACCTATCCAATTGCCGCTCAAAGGTCACCAAAGATTCTGACTCTACCACTCCCACAGGCAGCTCATTCCATGCCCCCACCACTCTCTGGGTAAAGAACCCACCCCTGACATTTCCCCTATACCATCCACCCTTCACCTTAAATTTAAGTCCCTTGTAACACTCTGTTGTACCCGGGGAAAACGTTTCTGACTGTCTACTCTATCTATTCCTCTGATCATCTTATAAACCTCTATCAAGTCACCCCTCATCCTTCGCCGTTCCAACGAGAAAAGGCCTAGCACTCTTAACTTATCCTCGTACGACCTATTCTCCATTCCAGGGAACATCCTGGTAAATCTTCTCTGCACCCTCTCCAAACCTTCCACATCTTTCCTAAAGTGAGGCAACTAGAACTGCACACAGTACTCCAAATGTGGCCTAACCAAAGTCCTGTACAGTTGCAACATCATTTCACGACTCTTGAATTCAATCCCTCTGCTAATGAACGCTAATACACCATAGGCCTTCTTACAAGCTCTATCCACCTGAGTGGCAACTTTCACAGATCTATGAACATAGACCCCAAGATCCCTCTGTTCCTCCACCTCACTAAGAACCCTACCTGTATTCCGCATTCTTATTTGTCTTTCCAAAATGGACAACCTCACACATGGCAGGGTTGAACTCCATCTGCCACTCCTCAGCCCAGCTCTGCATCATATCTAAGTCCATTTGCAGCCGACAACAGCCCTCCTCACTATCCACAACTCCACCAATCTTCGTATTTTCTGCAAATTTACTGACCCACCCTTCTACTCCCACATCCAAGTCATTAATAAAAATTACAAACAGCAGAGGACCCAGAACTGATCCCTGCGGAACTCCACTTGTATCTGGGCTCCAGGCTGAATATTTACCATCTACCACCACTCTCTGACTTCGACCAGTTAGCCAGTTTTCTATCCAATTGGCCAAATTTCCCACTATCCCATGCCTCCTGACTTTCCGCATAAGCCTACCATGGGGAATCTTATCAAATGCCTTACTAAAATCCATGTATACTACATCAACTGCTCTACCCTCATCCACATGCTTGGTCACCTCCTCAAAGAATTCAATAAGACTTGTAAGGCAAGACCTACCCTTCACAAATCCGTGCTGGCTGTCCCTCATCAAGCAGTATCTTTCCAGATACTCATAAATCCTATCCCTCAGTACCCTTTCCATTAATTTGCCGACCACCGAAGTAAGATTAACTGGCCTGTAATTCCCAGGGTTATCCCAATTCCCTTTTTTGAACAGGGGCACAACATTCCCCACTCTCCAGTCCCCTGGTACCACCCCCGTTGACAGTGAAGACGAAAAGATCATTGCCACCGGTACTGCAGTTTCCTCTCTTGCTTCCCACATAATCCTAGGATATATCCCGTCAGGCCTGGGGGACTTGTCTATCCTCAAGTTATTCAAAATGTACTTGAACCGTTAACTCTATTTCTCTATCTTCCGACAAAGATGAACTCAGATGGACCCGAAAGATGAACTCAGCTTTCACTTCACAAGATGCAGCGAAAACTGCTTAGTTTCTTCAGCAATTTCTGTTTTTGAACATTTTCCAAAGAAGTGTGTCGAATCTGCTCAAACGCCCTGTCCAGCAGAGAGCGCTGTACATTGGGAAGGGAACAAAAACGCAAAGTGCACAACTTCATTGGCTCTGAAACGACATAAGGCTGGCATCACTGACACGACCGAGGTCTTAATCGTGGTCAGGGAGAAAAACAGCGGAAAAAACATTCATTTCAAACATAGCAGATATTATGACGGGAAAGAAAATGATTCAGATTAATATGTTAAATTATCTGAGTAACGTAACAAGTATCTGGAGGCGTGACATCAGGGAGAGACCCTCAGCAGAATGAGAATGTGAAACTGGAAGTGCTCGCACATCAGAAACCAGGCTACGTCACTGAGTACAGGTCTGATGGGTGAATGGGTCTCGGTGTGAACTGGGGTAAAGTGTCGAATTGATTTGCAGATATTGCAGTTCAAACTGGGTTATCGTGTGATGCTGTAGATCACAGCAGCAGCCGCAGCAGAATTGCATTCAATCACAATTCATAACTTTTCCCCAGGATAATCCATCAGTCTACCATTATCATCAAGCCGAGTGATGGTTCAGTGCGGAGTTTGGGTGTACATGCCAGAGTCAGAACCATGTGTATCTAAACCTAATGACAACCCATTAAAGCTACCGCACTTGACTGGTTACATTACGAACCACAGAACTACCATCTGGTGGAGAGGGGGAAATGATCCCAAGACAAACAGATAAGATCGAAACTCTGCAGTCAAGCCACATCCAGTCATCAATTTCGATGAACTAATTAGATTAGATTAGATTAGATTAGATTACGTACAGTGTGGAAACAGGCCCTTCGGCCCAACAAGTCCACGCCGACCCGCCGAAGCGCAACCCACCCATACATTTAACCCTTTAACCTAACACTACGGGCAATTTAGCATGGCCAATTCACCTGCCCCGCACATCTTTGCACTGTGGGAGGAAACCGGAGCACCCGGAGGAAACCCACGCAGACACGGGGAGAATGTGCAAACTCCACACAGTCAGTCGCCTCAGTCGGGAATTGAACCCGGGTCTCTGGCGCTGTGAGGCAGCAGTGCTAACCACTGTGCCACCGTGCCGCCCAGCAACTTACAGGAGGAGAGGGCTCCACAAATATCCCCAGCCTTGTACATCAGTGTAAAAGACAAGGATGTAGTATCTGCAACATCCTGAGCCAGAAGTGGTGAGTCGATAATCCACCTCACCCTCCTCATGATTCTCACAGAATCACAGATGCCAGTCTTCAACCAATTCGATTCGGTGCACGTGACATGAAGAAACAGCTGAACACAGTAGATATTACAAAGGCAATGGGCCCGGCCATTCAAGATTGTACTGCACAACAAGCCATCTCGCTGGGGAAACTGTTTCAATCCAGCTCCAACTCTGAAATCTGTCTGGCCACGTGTGAAGTTCCTCAACTATATCCAGTCCCATAACAAGGGAATGACTACAGTCTGACCATTTACCACGCCATCAGTCCCGTCGCGATCATCACATTGGTGGGAGTTCTTTTTGACAGAGCTGCCATACAGCACAGAAATAATGTGCTCAGTGTCGTTTCCGATAGGTCCCCATGTGGAGATTGTGGTTTTGTGCAAATGTCATTGCTCCCTGGTCTGGCCTACAGGTGTCTCCACACACAGACATGTGATAGACATAACAATGGTCTCTGAAACGGCCAAGCAAGCCACTCAATTGTATCAAATTTCTCTGAGTTCTTAAAGGATAACACCTGACAGAACACCGGCAATGAGCTCTGGAAAAGGGAACGGGAATCACAGTCCTTTCAACCAGATAGATGCTGCCTTCATAATGTTTAAGAGCTTGTGACACCAATGACAGAGCTTTCCCGCACACTGCACAGAAACATCAGGAAGGGAGCAGGACATTAGACACTTTTAGCTTTCCCTGTTCTAGCTCATGGAGACAAGTTCACTTTTATAACCCTAGTTAATACATTCTTAAGAAACTCATCAATTCCTGTCTTATGCTGCTAAATGATTGACCGTCCAATCCATACAATCACAAAAGCACTGGCTCTGTACTGTAACAAATACAGCACGATCGGCATTAGTCCCACTTTCCAATAAGAGGCCCATAGCCATGAATGTTATGGCACCTCAAGGGCACGACCATGTATTTATTAACGGTTGTGAGGTCACCTGTGCCAACTGCCCTTTCAGGAAGTGAATTCCTGACCCCAACAGCCTCTGGATGGCAACCAATCCTCAAATCCTCAATAAACATTAAACCTTTCACTTCAAAATGATACTCCCTTGTTCTTCGCCCTTTGACTGAAAGGGACAGCTGCTGTCTATCCATCCTGTGCATGCCCCTGGTAATCTTATCCTTCTGAAACACGTCCCTCTCAGCCTTCTCTGCTTCAAAGGCAATAATCCGAGCTGATCTACTCCATCCAAGGGAACATCCTGGTGAATCTCCACTGCACCCTCTCCAGTGCAATCACATTCTTCCTGTAATGTGGCTCCCAGAACTGTCCATAATATTCCATTTGGCCTAACCAAAGTTCCACATAGTTCTTATAATCTGTGCCTCCATGAATAAAGGCTGTGTTTATGGGTCGCTATGCTTTGTCAACTTGTGCATTAACCTGTTTAATCACATTCAGGAATATATGGAGAAGCACCCTCTGAGCTTCCTAGTGTGTTGCAATTCATTGAGTTCTTTCCTGTCTGGCTAATTCTTCCAGAGTACATCACCACATATTTATCAGGATTACATTCCATCGGCCATTGATCTACCCATTTGATCATTCCATCTATATCTTCCTGTAATATAAGGCCTTCCTCCTCACTACCAACCAACCAGCCAAACTTTGTGTCAAACGCAAACTGATTTATCACACTAACCCCAACCCTCTCCATATTCACAGCTGCATCATTTATGAATACTACAAATATTAAGGTTAAAAATCACACAACACCATGTTATAATCCAACAGTTTTATTCGCACGCACTAGCTTTCGCAGCGCTGCTTCTTCGTCACGTGATTATGCTCTTCGAAATGTCGTGCCTCCAAATAAACTGTTGGACTATCATCTAGTATTCTGCAATTTTTAAACTTTGTCCAAGCCAGTCCAGCACTGGCATCTCCGAATCACAAATAATATGGGACACAGCACTGATCCCTGTGGTACACAATTGGATACTCGTCTCCACTCAAATAAACAGACTTCTACCAGCATACCTTCTGTCTCCTACCACTAAGTTGATTTGGATGCAACTTGGCAAGTCACTAATGGGTCCTACCTGTTCTCTGGTTATTCTGTTCCACTTGACGTACCTGTAGAATATCTGGGGATTCTCCCTAATCTTGTCCTGCCAGCAGGTTTCCATATCGCTGTGTTAGTCAGTCCCCTTCAAATGAAGAATTGCCTTCTTATTGCAGTCTGAAATGGTCTAACCTTTACCTGCCATTATTTGCCTTAAATTAGAGTAGATAGCCAGGGAAAACTCCTGTTTATTTCCAACTTGTCATATGTTGAGTGACCTTTCTAAATTTCATTATGATCACCACGCATTCTTTGAAACTCTGAAGAACACAGGCCGAGTTTCCACATCAGGCAATCTCGCCACCTGAGGGATTAATCTGAAGACTGTCCATTGCACATCCTCCGTGGTCAGTATATTCTTTCTCAGATTGGATCACCAACACTGGACTCAATACTTTGTGTACAGTTTCATTAGCAAGCTGTGAAACTGCTTTAACATGACCTTCCGACTATGTTCTGATTCTCTCAAATGAAGGCGAACCTGACTTTAACTTTCCACTTCTATATATTCCTCCAATTACCATTCACATTACTTTATTTAGGAATTCACTGCACGAGTTCTTATAAAAAGCCTTCTGAAAATCGAAATATGCCATTTCTATGTTGCAATAAACAAGTTCTAATCATTCTGAAGTTTGTCAAGTATGATGACTCTGTCAGAAATGCATAATGATTCTCTCCAATGTTGCTGTTAATTTCTAAATATCCAATATCACATCCTACATAATAGATTCCATCGGTTTCCCTACAGATGTCAAGTAATTGGTCTCAGTTCTCCACACTATCTCTTCGTCCCTTTGCAGACGCTTGAATCCCTTCCATTCATCTACAATGCTTGGAACATATTTACTAACTCCCAGCCTCTGCAGAATGTACAGGAAAATAAAGCAGTCATCGACAGCATAATTAATGCATCTATTGCTGATTTATTTTAATATTTTGATACGAAGCACAACTGGCTCATCTGACTTAGCAATGCTCAATCCAGCTACAATACTACTATGCCAGCCTTCAACTACTACCTTGTTACTAATGTGATTGACTTTATGCCTTTAGTTCCACAAGTTCCATGTGATCACTTGGTATTTCTCAGCGATTTTCGGAACTTCCTCCCTGATGACAGATGCAAAGTAACTGGTTACTTTCTTGACCATTTCCCTGTTCTCCACAATAACCTCTCCTCTCCAGATTACAAAATTCCACATTTGATCTTGCTTTTATTTTGTTTTCTTTGCAATACAGATTGTAGATTTATGTTGTCTTTGTGTTCTTCTTTCACAGAATCATTAAATGTCTACAGTGTGGAAAAGGCCCTTGGGCCCAATAAATCCACCCTGCCCCTCCGAGGAGTAACCACCCAGACTCATTCCCGTCCGATTCTACATTTTGTGACTGATTCACCTAATCTACACATCCCAGAACACTTTGGGCAAATAAGCATGGGCAATTCACCTAACCCGTAAATCTTTGACTGTGGGCAGAAACTGGAGCACCCGGAGGAATCCCACGCAGACATGAAGAAAATATGCAATCTCCACATAAACAAATTTCTGAGAATTCTCCGGTTTCCACAATGTCTAAAATTCTTCTGAACTCACTTCCTATGATTAATATAATCGTTAATTTATTATGTTAGCCTGCATTAAGTCACTTGCACTTTCTTCGGTGATTCTGACTTAAAGAAATAGATATATTTTTCAGACATTGCAGTATTTCTGTAGGTCTCCGGTCTTGAGCAGATGTATCCAAGAACACAGCAAGAGGAGAGAGAAGATATTTCAGGGGTCCTGGCTGATCTTTTTGCATTATCGCTGTCCACGGGGGAATTCCTGGAAGACTAGAGTGTAGTGAATATTGTGCCCTTGTTCAAGTAGTGTTTGTGACGAAGAACCTGTGAACTATAGACCAGTTAACTTAACAACTGTGACATGTACGTTCCTTGAGATGGTTCTAAGAGATAACATATACATGCATTTGCAAAGACACGTTTTCATAAGGAGCAGTTAGCACTGCATTGTGCATCGAATATCATAGCTCACAATTCTTTTGCGTTCTTTTGAGGAAGTGACCTGGAATGTTGATGAGGGTAGGGTGGTAGACGTAGTCTATCTAGATTTCATAAAGGCCTTTGATAAGTTTCCACAAGATAGGCTGCTCTGAAAGGTTCGATAGCATGGAATTCAGCGGGACATGGCAAATTGGATACTCAATTGGCTTGCTGGTAGAAAGCAGAGGCTAATACTGGAAGGATGCTTGTTGGACTTGAGGCCTGTGATTAGTGGAGTGTCTAAGGGGTCGGTGCTGGGCCTATTATTGTTTGTTATCTATATCAATGGTTTGGATAAGAATGTGCACAGCATGATTAGTAATTAGGCTGATGACAATAAAATAGGCAGTACTGTGAACAGTGAGAAAGGTTATCAGAAATTGCAGCAGGACCTTTATCAGCTGGGGAAGTGGCCGAGAAATGGCAAATGGAGATTAATATAGATATATGTGGGGTGTTGCATTTTGGAAAGTCAAATCCAGGTTGGGGTTTCGTGGTGAATGTTAGACCCTGAAGGAGTGTAGTGGAACAAAGGGACCTTGGAGCTCAGATCCATGGTTCTCTGAAAGTAGTTGGACGTAGGCGGGGCAGTGAAAAAGGCTTTTGGCACACTGGCCTTCATCAGTCAGGGCATTGAATATAGAAGATGGCGAGTTATATTGCAGTTGGACAGGACTCTGGTGAGGGATGCACTTGGAGTATTGTGCTCGGTTTGGTTCACTTTGCCATAGGAAGGATGTGATTAAACTGGAAAGAGGACAGAAGAAATTTACAAGGATGTTGCCAGTACTCAACGGTCTGAGTTGTAGGGAGAGTTTGAACTGGCCAGAGCATTTTCCTTTGAGTGTAAGAAACTGAGGGGAAATCGTATCGAAATGTATAAGATCATGAGATACGTGGACAAGGTGAATGCACTCATTCCTGTTCCCAGTTTTGGGAATCAAGGACTAAAGGACATCAGGTTAGAGGTGAAAGAATAAAAAGGATCCTGAGCGCCAACTTGTTTATGCAGAGATTGGTGCACATATGGAATTAGCAGACAGCGGTTAGGTTGAGGCACGTACATTAACAACATGCAAAAGGTTTTTAGACAAAAATACGCGGATAGGAAAGATTTAGAAGAATAAGGGCCAGGGCAGGGAAATGGAAGTAGCAGGATGGACATTTTGGTCGGCACGGACCACTTGGGTCCAAAGGCCCTGTATCCAAGCTGCACGGCTCCATGATTCAATGACTCTAACAGCTATTGCGTGTCTACCACTTCATGTTCAAATATTCTATACTGCATGCAGGCGCCATGTAAAATATAACATATTAACGCCTCAAGTCCTCAGAGCAAGGTTATTAATGAGTCCTTCTTACCACACAACATCAAATCCAAAATAACCTGCTCTCTTGTTTGAGTCACAACATACTCTTCAACCAACCTGTTATACGCTTATGGAATTTATTTTTCACATTAGCAGTTACTTAGTTCACGTGGTTTAGATGCAATTTGAGATCATGCAGAAATGCTGCAGCACCCACAATATTTGCATCTCTAATTTCCAGACCATATAATGCACATAATTTGCACGAGAGCATTGGTTTAGATACATAATACGCCAATGCTTGCTTCTCCTTCCTATTTTTAAGATCCACCCAAACTGATTCTGTGGAATCTGAGGGACAGGGTCTGTGGTGTTATTACTGATAAACTTGGACAAGACATTCGGGAAGGGTCACCTCGACGCTGACATGATCTGAAGAAATGATCAGCATCACAGGACAAGCGTCAATATCCTCCCGACTCTGTCAGGTTAACTGTCACCGTACTGTCTCTGCTCCCTCACACTCACTACCTGTTATAGCACCTACCTCCTAACAAGGCTCACACATTATCTCCAAATAAGGCTCACGCACTCACACTGTCATTATTGAATTCAGTACCTTCGCCCCCCTACCCCCCTCCCCGCGCGCTCTCTCTCTCTCTCTCCACTATACCCCCAACATTAATAACACTGCATGGATACAACACTGTGGACTGACTCGCTCCGTACACTTCACCATTCCCCCTCCCCCTCTACCTACACCAACACTAACAGCAGGGCCACACTCTCCCACCATCACTCCCTCCCCCTTTTCTCCCATTCCAGGAGAAACGGACTGTAATAGGAGAGAAATGGCCAAGCCAGATGGTGGAGCACCCGATATCTTATCCCTCCTCCACCTCCCCCCCAACACCCCCCCCCCCCCCGCCATGTCGGAAGGACCCTGGTATGAGCCGGAGTGGAGATTGGAAATTCCGTGACATCCATGTTTCTCCAACTGAGTGAAAAACAATGTTCAGTGAAGGGTAATTCGAACTTTAAATATTCCGTCTGTTTTCATAATTTTCTCCCTCCCAAAATAACAAATATCTCACTGCTGAGAGATACAGACACAAAAATATTCAGAGACATATGTAAACACGCTAATATACTGACACTAACAGTACATACACGGAGATAGAACCGCGCACAAGCAGTGGCATACGCAGACATGGACAGTCGCACACAAGCACAAGTAAAACGCACAGGCTAATACACAGATGAACTGATGTCAGCACATAAATACACAAACACACAGACACATGAAAGTGCACACACGGACGCACAGAGACACAGACACTCGTGTTTGTAAGACAGAGATAGACAGGTTTTTGATGAGTAAGCATGTCAAGAGTAACAGAGAGTAGTCAGGAGAATTATGTTGAGAAGTCTCTAAGCCAGCATTAAATGACATTCAGAGTCGATGGGCAGAATGGCCAAATTCTGCGTTTTTAATGATCATGTGGTGTCATGCTATCAGTTATTCTCTTCCTGGGACAGGAGCAGAGAATGAGTTTAATACATATTTGATTGTAAAGGGTCAGTGGTACAATTGGACAGGTTTAGAGGGCTGAATGGTTTATGTCTATGCCTAATTATTCACATTTCCAACTCCCCTCCTCCAAGTCCCTCCTCCCTACCTTTTATCTTCTCCTGCTGAACACTCTCTGCTCATTCCTGAAGAAGGGCCTGTGCCCGAAACGTCGAATCTCCTGTTCCCTGGATGCTGCCTGACCTGCTGTGCTGTTCCAGCAATAAAGTTTCAACTAATTATTCTGTCCTTGTGTATCAAAAGAGGTGGCGATTTCATGTTAGGTTAACACAGTTTAAAATAACAGGTCCCACACTGAAATAAGGTCGCCCCTTTCACTTTAGTGATGTATTATCTGTAGGGTCCTCATCCTCAGGGAGCAGTGAAGACTCGGTTTTTGAAGATATTCAAAGCTGAGCTCAACTGATCTTTGCTGGACAGGAGAGTCAATATTTATTGGCAAGAGACAGGAGACAGATGGTCAAACACAAACGGCTCAGTCATGAGCATTCTGACTGGTGGCGCCGAATAGACAACTGCTGCCCCACCCCATGTGTTGTTCACTCAATCCACCCTCGAGGCTGTTACAGAGACATGCTGCTGTCCCTACGCCATGTGTTGTGCTCGTAATCCACGCTCGATGCTGTTGCAGAGACATACTGCTGCCCCTACCCCATGTGTTGTTCTCTCAATCCACCCTCGAGGCTGTTAGAAAGATATACTGCTGCCCCTACCCAATGTGTTGTTCCCTCAATGCACCCCTCGATGCTTTTACAGAGATACACTGCTTCCTCTACCCCAGGTGTCGTTCCCTCAAGCCACCCTTCGATGCGGTTACAGAAATATACTGCTGGATGTATGCAATGTGTTGTTCCCTCAATCCACCCTCGATGTTGTTACAGGGATATACTGCTGCCATCTACCCTATGTATTGTGCCCTCCGTCCACCCTCGAAGCTGTGACAAAGATAAGGGGCCACCTCATTCAGCCGGTCATTATCGTTACCATGAGACTGGAGGAGACTATTTTGCCTATTTAATGAGTTACAGAGGAAAATAGAACTAATCATTTTAGCTCATTGAGTACATTTTACTGCACAGGACGCCATGTAAACATCTGAGCTGTTACACAGGAAGCTGTTGCTAACAGGAAATAGAGAGTAGTGATAAATGCTTATTTTCACATTACAAACCTGGAACTGGTGTAGTGCCTGAGAGATCACTATGGAATCATCAATGATCCATATCTGGACCAAAGATCTGGAGGAAAGGACTGAATATATTAAAGCCTAATTAGCTTAAACACCAAGCTGGTCATCCAGCATGTCATAAAATGGAGGTCGTGTGTCATCAATGTGATTATAGGCAAAGGGAGGTTAGTGAGCAAACCTTCATCAGATATAGCATAATGTGAGTTGCCTATTTTGGATGGTCGGATAAAACAATGGTAAACAATTTAAGTGGAGAGAGATTGCAGAACTCTGTGATACAGACGGTATTCATGATCCTGGTACACGAATCATATGTAGTTACTCTGCTCTTGCTGTAAGTGATTTGGAAGCTAAGTGGAATGATTGTGTTTCTGGCTAAGGATACCAGGTTTAATCAGAAATGTTTTCCTGCATCTGTACCGGTAAAAGTGAGGAGTGCAGATGCTGGAGATCAGAGTCGAACAGCGTGAGGGTTGAAAAGCATAGCCAATCAGGCAGTATCCGAGGAGCAGGAAAATTGGCGTCATGGGTATAAGTCCTTCATCAGGAATATGCCCGAAACATCGAGTCTCCTGTTCGTTGGGTGTGGCTGACCTGTTGTGGTTTTTCAGCTTCACATTTTACGAGTCTACATCTGTAGAGGGCGTTGCTCAGACCACATTTGGCACATTATGTGCAGTTTTGATCCCTTAACTTAAAAATTTTTTTAGATGCTTATCAACAATGTTTTGTTCACACTTTCCGGGAATGAAAGCCTTTTGTTCTGAAACATTATCAGTTTTGGACTTAGATGAGAAATCCTTTAGAAGCATGCACGACTTTGAGAAAAAATCAGCTGGATGCACATTTTCTCTTCTCAGGGAGACAAAAACTATGGAATAAATTTTAAGAATAAAATGTATTGATTTTAGCACAGATATTACGAAAACATCAAACGATTTTTAAAAATTAAGTATATGCATACCAAAATATCATCTAATTATAAAGCAGGAATTTTATCTTTTGCTATTGAAAGGCACTGGGTATAACAACAGTAATGATGCACTTGCATATCGTCCATTATGATCCATTCCAGAGAATGTTCATGACGAGCGCACACGGTCCAGTTTGGTGTTCAGTTGACATGATTGCATGTTTCAACACAGAGAGGGAGAACAATGTTCCCTGCCTGAGAAGCAGCAGCCGAATGATCCCTCTATCTTCTTTAGTTCCACCTGACAACAGTAAATTTCTGACTCACCTCTACCGTATGAATCGTGGAGTATTCCTGATGAGAGATTCATTGGAATCTCTCTACCGTCTGAAGCAAAGGGCATTCAGCTAAATCCAACTATTCATTCTCTCTCTCTATGTCTCTTCCTCTTTCTGTGCACGGTGGTACAGTGGTTAGCACTGCTGCCTCACAGCGCCAAAGACCCGGGTTCAATTCCCGCCTCAGGCGACTGACTGTGTGGAGTTTGCACATTCACCCCGTGTCTGCGTGGGTTTCCTCTGGGTGCTCCGATTTCCTCCCACAGTCCAAAGATGTGCAGGTCAGGTGAATTGGCCATGCTAAATTGCCCATAGTGTTAGGTGTAGGGGAATGGGTCTGGGTGTGTTGCCCTTCGGTGGGTCGGTGTGGACTTGTTGGGCCGAAGGGCCTGTTCCCACACTGTAAGTGATCTAATCTATCTAATCTAATCTAATCTGTATCTCTAATAACTCTCTCTGCTTTCGGATAGTGCAGTTGGAGAGCTTGTGGATGTAGGATAAGCTAAATTGCCTCCGTCTGTGCCATACTAATTCTGAAGGTCTCTGACCCACAATAAAGACTTTCAGTGCCTGGAGAAATAAGCTGGTCCTGCGAAGAACAGAGTACACAATCATCCATTATCTCTTCCTGTTTTCTGACGCGGAGTGTCCGGTAAATATCTGTTCAAACAAAATAGATTGACATTCGAGCAGTTGGGAAGACATTCACCAGACGATAGTGAGATCAGGATTTAATAAACAGTTCCACCATGCAAAATGTGGATTTGCCTGATAGCAGCTCCTCCCAATTAACAGCCACACGCTTCTGCCTGATTTGGATTTGCCTTGCACCAATTTATTAACTTCCACAAGGTCCTGACTTATTCCATGATCGTAGCTATCTCAAACCTGAGGGCATTGTGATCTCTGTTTCAAAATGATCTTCTACTGAATGGTCAGTCACCTGGACAGGCACCTTTTCTAGTACGAGGTCCAGTATGGCCCCTCATGTAGTTGGACAAGCCCCATACCGCTGCAAGTAACTTTCTTGGATCCATTTAAGAAATTCTACCCCGTCTAAGCCTCTTTCCCTAAGGGAATCCCAGTCAATATTGGGGATGTTAAAGTCACTCACTTAAAGGCAACTCTGTTTTTAATACCCGTTTCCATAATCGGCTGACATATTTGTTCCTCAATCTCTCGATGGCTGTTGGAGGGACTACCGTACAATCCTCACACATGCATCCATCATATCGTGAGATCGCTTCATGTTGCCTCAGTAGATGAGCCCTCCAATGCGTCCTAAGTGCAGATGTAACAACGTCCCTGATTAGTAATGCAACTCCTCCGCCTCTTTTAGCTACCCCTCGATCTCATCTAAAACAACAACACCCTGGAAAGTTGAGCAGCCAGTCCTGTCTCTTTCTCAACCAAGTCCCTATAATGTTTGCAACATTGTAGTCCCATCGTAGTCCCATTCAGGCTCTAAATTCATCTGTTTACCCATAATAATACTTGCATTGAAATAAATAAACTTCAGCCAAGCACATCACACACTGACCTGATATTTGGTTTGAGATGCCCTGAAGTATTTTCTGCTGCTATTTGCCGGTGACAGGAGATTACAAAAGACTCTCAGTAAAGCCGAAAATATTGTAGACAGACAATTCCAGTTTCTTCCTTTGTCACTTCAATCTGTACATTGCATTACACATGGTGCGATTTCGATAGAGTGCTGGATAATTATTTCACTTTAAACGACTGTCTCCAGCCACTCACTGCATATTCATCAACTATTTCTGGACCAAATGGATTGATTGCTCTCTTGTCCCTCTCGCACGAAATCTCTGTAATATTTACATTGGAGTTATATGTACTCATCCAATCTCCAGGTTCCTACAAGCCAGATTCCTCACATTAAACTAATAACACTTCAGGTTGCCAGTCCAATTGTGCTCAGTGCCCTCTGCGTCTTTATTGTTGGTCTTAGATGCACTGGTGGTAGTCTCCAATTCCTCCTCAGTCACTGTATTGTGGACCGACTGCTCTGATTCCCACTCCCCAGTGCCACACTAGTTTAAACCCTCCTGAGTGACAATAGCAAACCTGCCTGCCAGGAGATTGCCACAGTATAGCTCCATCCCGTACTTCTTGTGTAGGTTCTACCGACCCGGGAATCCCAATGATCCATGTATCGGCGATTGCTGCCACTTCAGGTCCATCCCGTCCTTCTTGTGTTATCCTACTAACCCGGGAATCCCAATGATCCACATATCGGAGATTGCTGCCAGTTCAGGTCCATCCCGTCCTCCTCGGGTATATCCTACCGTGTCGGGAATCCCCATGATCAACATATCAGAAGTTCTACCAGCTCTTTGGCCGTGTATTTAACTGTTCTACCTTACTATTCCTAATCTCATTCGCAAGTGACATATTCTAGCGTCTCCAAAATTCAAACAGCCTTTCAGCACAACTCCAGCAAGGCCTTTTCTTTAAAGTGGGTAGACGTGATAATAAAAACATAAGTGTGACTTCATTAACCAGGAAGGTGGAGCCCACTGACTCAGTCCAATGGCCTGAGGATCTGATATCTATCACCTCCACCAAATCTGATTGACAAGGTAGACATATGGACCATTTATTTGCAGATTGACGAGGATAAACAGAAGACTGCACAATGTTAGAGCAGATGGATGTCATTCAACCTGTTTACTCTGCTTTGCTATTAAATTGGATTTAATTTATTCTGTTCCTTTCAATGGCAGGGTCTTTACCCAGCATCACCAACGGGTCAGAAAGTTCCCAGTGTCATTGTGTGCACAGTCCTGCGAAGGGAGTATCAGTGCCAGGCATTGGGGTGTGGGGAGTGCCAGGAGTGGCAAAGGAAAGTCGGCATGCAGTGACGATGGACTGAGGGACTGAAAGGGATGGAATGAGTATCCAGGGACACTGCACTCAGACAAGTGGCCCGGGCAAGATTCCTATACACCCAGGGGAATCCGCAAGCCACGGCTGCTTTTACAAAAAGCTGTCACATGTGCAGCATTTCTCCATCAAATAAAAGAAAAAATACAGTAGATTGTAGAAATCCGAAGCAATACAGAGACATACTGTGGAGAGAGAAAAGAGCTAATCCTTCCAACGCAGACACGGGAAGAATGTACAAAGTCCACACAAACAGTTTCCAGAGATTGGAATTTAACCGAAATCCCTATCACTGTGAGGCAGCATTGCTGTGTCACCGTGATGCCCAAATATGGATAATTGAGGGTACTATAGTTAGAGGCATAGATAATATTCTCTGTGACCAGGATTGAGAATCCTAAAGGTTTTGCTGCCTACCTGGTACTTGGGTTTGGGTTATATCATCTGGGGTGCAGAAGAAGTTGGAGTGGGAGGGGAATGAGTCAGTGGCCAGGGTTCGTGTAGGTACCAACGGTTGGACAAGCAAATGACAATGAGAAGAGGGACGGTAAATACAGAACTGAACTGTTATATCGGAATGCAAGCAGTAGAAGGAATAATGTAAATAAGCTTGTGACTCATATACAAATTGGCAGGGATGACGTGGAGGGCATCACAGTGACACCATTGCAAGAGGATCAGGATTGGGAGCTGAATATTCAAGGATATTCATCCTGTCGAAATGATAGGCAGGTGGGCAGAGAGAGAGATTTGTCACATTAAAGGCAATTACAGAGACATTACAGAGAGGAGCTGGATAGAATTAACTGTGAGACCGGCCCAGAAGGAAAGACAGTAGAACAGCTATGACTGGAGATTTTTGGAGTAAGTCAGGATGCACCAGAGATTTATCCTGAGGAAACAGAGGCATGATAGAGGGAGGATGAGGCAACCGGAGCTGACTAGGGAAATCAGGGACAGCATAGAAGCAAATGAGAACGCATATAGTGTGGCGAGGGTCAGTGGGAAACCAGAGGATTGGGAAGCTTACAAAGACAAAACAGAGAGCAAACAAAATAACATAAGGAGGGAGATTATTAAATATGGAGATAAGCTAGCCACTAATATAAAGGAAGTCTGTAAGAGCTTCTTTCAATATAAAAAGTACAAACGAGAGGCAAAAGTGACGTTGGACTGTTGGAAAATGATATTGGAGAGGTAGTCGTGGTGAATAAGAAAAGGATGAGGAACTGAAAGATTAGTTCACGGTGTAAGATACGAGTAATACCTTAACATTCAAGATAGTGAGGGGCCAGATCTGAGTATGCTGGCCACCACCATGGAGAGCGTGCTAGAAAAAAAAACTGAATGGCCAGCAGGTAGTTAAATATCCTGGACAGGATGGACTACATCCCAGAGATATAAGGAAGATAGCTGAAGAAGGTGTGGGGGATAGTGATGATCTTTCAGGAATGACTAGAGTAAGGAACGATCCCAGAGTACTGGAAACCCACTAACGTGAGACGCCATTGTAACAAGGGAGTGAGGAAAAAGACAATTAAAAATCCACAATTAATAGCTTAACTTCGGTTGTGGGTAAGATCCTGGAATCCATTGTGAAGGATGAGATTTCTGAATACTTGGAAGTGTTTGGTAAAATACGGCAAAATCATTTCATCAAGGGAAGATCATGCCTGACAAATCTGTTGGAATTATTTTAATAGGAAATGCGCAGGCTTGGCCAAGCACAGGCAATGGATGTGATCCACCTTGATTTCAAGAAGGCCTTTGACAAGGTGTCACACAGGAGATGACTGAGTATGATGAGGGTCCGTGGTGTTAGAGGTAAGGTAGCGGCATGAATAGAAGCTTACTGTCCGGCAGAAAGCAGAGAGTGGGGATAAAATAGTCCTTCTCAGGATGGCAGTCGTTGACAAGTGGTGTTCTACAAGGCTCACAGTTGGAATCATACCTTTTTGTTTGTTACGTTAACAATCTAGATAATGGAACTCACTACTCTGGCTAAGTTTGCAGACGATACATAGATAGGCAGATGGACTGGTCGTATTGAGAAAGCAGAGAGGCTGAAAAAGGAGATTGGCAGATGCATTCCAACGTTGGAAAGTGTGTGTGGTCATGCAATTTGGCATGAAGAATAGAGGCATGGTCTATTTTTTAAATGAGGAGAAAATTCAGAAATCTGAAGTGCAAAGGGACTTGGCAGTTCTAGTGCAAAGTTCTCTCAAGATAAGCTTACAGGTTGAGGCAGTAGTCAGGAGGGCAATTGCATTTATTATTGATGTCATTTATTACGAGAGGAATTGAATTTAAAACAGGTTGTATATGTCTCTGCTCAGACCACATTTGGAGTATTGTGCGAACTTTTGAGCCCCATATCTCAGGACGGATGTAGTGGCCCTGGAGCCTGTGCAGAGTATTCTCACAAGAATCGTCATCGGGATGAAAAGATTATCGTATGAGGAATGTTTGTGGGCTCTGGGTCTATCCTCGGTAAAATTTAGAAGGATGAGAGGGAATGTAATGGAAGCACAGAGTACTGAATTAACTGGACAGAGTTGATGTTGATAAGATGTTTCAATTGGACGAGAGCTCGAGGGCAGAGACTTAGATGAAAGTGACCACCTTTTAGAACAGTGATAAGGAGAAATGTATTTAACCAGAGAATGTCGACTCCTCAAAATTTATTGTCACAGAAGGCAATGGGGGCCAGGTCATTAAGTATATTGGAGACGGATTTAGATAGGTTCGTGATTATCCAGGGAATGAAGAATTACGAGGCTGGAGAATGGATTTGAGAAACCTATCAGCGATGATTGATTGATGGGCAGATTGGACGGGCTACCTGGCCATTTTTGCTCCTGTGTCTTATAGATTTATATTCTAAACCTTAAGGAGTCACCTTGCATCTCTGAGAAGATGGATTCATGTTCTTCATGAATGTCAGAAGCTATTGGGAATAGTTAACTGTTTTAGAATGAAGGCATTGTGGCTGCTGTCCGGGTGGTGGATAATGTGATATTCAGTGCAGGATCACACACCAACTGCACTGTATTAATGTGGTGAGAGTTTATTTAAAACCTGGACCTCTCTGTCTCTCTCAATCACCGTGGGGAGTGGAGGTTGAGGTGGGTGGGCGTAACGTCCTCAGAGGCACTGAAACTATCCAGAATCATGCATTCTGAGTGAAACAGCAGACATGGAATTTATCACCTTCTCATTGTCTGTTTAGAATATAATTAGTGATTGCCAATCCCGCTCAGTGTTCAATGCAATCACCTCTTATTCTCTGAAAGCACTCCAGATCAAACTTTACACACTCCTCATGATGCCATTATCCCAGGGATAAATTTGGTGGAACTTCTCTTCACTCTCTCTGTGGTAAGGAGATCACTCTTTATAACGGAGAAAAAATCTGTCCACAATGCCCCAAATACTGCCTCAACTACACTCTCAGGTTTGATCGCAATAGTTCCTTTCCCTCACCGAGCTGGCTCCATTTCCTTCATGTGACAAAGGAAACCATTCATTTACAATCCATTGCCACTGATGTGGAATGTAAAACATCCTTACATCTGTAGGTCAGCATCAATTAAGCCAGCACCAGTGGTGCCTATCGAGATGGACACCACTCTTGGGGAGAGACTCAACCACAAAAAACGCACCGAAAACAGTGAATGGCCACCTACTTGAATGGAAATCAGATGTCGGATTATGGGAAATAGGCAAAGGAAGGGAGCTGCCTTCACTTTTGTTTTTCCCTCACGGGATGTATGCAGCCCTGGTCAGGCCAGCATGTTATACTGATGTTGAACTGAGTGGCTGGTTCAGCTGTTCCACAGGACAGTAAATAGTAAAACAAACTGCTGCAAATTTGCAGTTAAATAGAGACCTGACCAGGGAAGTATGACCCACTGCCTTCTCTAATGGGCATCAGGCAAGCCGATATCAACAGATTATTATTCTGTGGATCTAGATTACGAGCTAATGACGTGACCACCATACGCTATCTTCCCATCTTTCAGATTCCGTACAGAGAACTTTTTAAACATCTCAAGTTCAATTATTTAGCAATGGACACGTGGTAAGAAGGGACTTGAAACATGTATCCAGAATTAACAAAGGCGCAAACAATGGTTTATACAGAAGTTATACTGAGGCTGAGGAGGAGACTGGGACGTCTTAATGCTTGTTCTGGACAGGATTGGCATGTGTGGAGGATATGGAGATGTAAACTTTGCAGGAGAAAATTAATCAAGATGGTTGAGATCAGTATGTTTCATCCTCGCATATTGGGGAGTAATTTGTAAATAGTAAATTGCTAGTTATTATTTCTAAGGAATGGAATCTTTGATTGGAACTGAAAAAGTTGACTTGCACCTTTCCAAAAATTACATATCATTAGCATCAATTCATGTCAAAAGACAGACTGAGTGACTTACCAGGAACACCAACTATAGCAAGGATATGATAGTAACCAGCTTGAATAACCAGCAGTACATCTTCAATCCGATATGCTAATGACATCAAAGGCTGGGAAAGCCAGTAAAGACTATAGGATAAATTCCTGCCCATTGTTGGAACATTGCAGTCTAATGTTCTCACAGATTGATCTCTCCTCCACCTCTCTCTGGAGCTGCTGATCCCTGTTACTGTTGTGGATGATGCTCCCACTCATACTATGGGATAAAACCCTGAAAGCATTCCCTTATTGATAGAAGAGAGAAACTCTCTCTGGATGCTTAGGATCCATGGAGACTTACATAATCACAAACGCGGAACAAATAGCTCCAGTTAACCGATCAGCCTTCAATACTGTTTTATTAAAGTTCAAAATAACTTTGAACGTTTATGCATTCTGAGTGTGATATGTGAAAGTGTCAGAAGGAAGAAATGTTGAGGATGGCAGATTGATTGTGTGTAATCTTTCAGTCTGCTTTGGATATAGAAGTAATGCCAGAGGGTTAATGGAACATAAACATGTTTCTCTGCTCATAAATATAGAAATAAATCCTGTAACTACAGATCAGTCATTGCAATATCTGTCAAACATTCAGAGAACATCTTTCGTCCATGATTTGATGGCAAAATGTGCCAAAGAAAACGTAGATTATAACAAACAAACGGCAAGGATATGTTAACAGAGAATTGTACATGACAAACACAATTCAGATTGTTATTCCAGAATGAGACAGGGCAGGTGTGGGTCATGTCATGGGTTTTCCATGTTAAGGAACTGTGATGAAGTGTCATTTAATGGACTTCAATACATTGTGATTATGACATTGGGGAAAGACAGAAGATGGAGAGGACTGGGTAACATGGATGTTTAGACTGGATGGAGGGACAGTGATGTTCTCCAGTCACCAGTATTGGAACGTTACTCTTTATAACTCTTATGAAGAAGAGATTCCAGGATACATTTACAATGGGTTATTAGCAGAGACAATATTAATGAAATGCATTCATGCAATATAAAATCCAGAAACAAAATGATTTTCTGCACATACCAATATATGCAAAGTACAAAGAGATAAGGTTATAAAAATGCACTCCTGATACTGTGCTATATAAATTGAAATGTGGATTACAAAACTAGGTAAGTGGTGTGCAAACTTTATCAATCATTATTTCACCCACAGCTGAGATGCTGATTCCCCTCTGTCAGTGATCCCCCTCACTGTGATTCTCTGGCCCAGTCTCTCACACAGTCGGGGGGGGGGGGGTGGAGTGGTGGGGGGAATCATCATGCCCTGCTGCTCTTGGCACAGTCTATTTAAAATCTCTGCTTTCTCCATGGAACCAATTTGTTGGCCTAACGAGTTCTGTTTAGCTCTCAGTAAATCATGTGATATTATTGGAAACAAACACACTGGGCTAACAGCCAGTATCCGCATAGTACTCACAGGGTATGGTGCCCAGACAAAAGGGCTTACAGTCCAGAGGAATATCTAAATAAAGCGTCTAACTTCTGTCTGTCCATATTTATCTACCCTAATGCGGTCTCCTGATCTAGCTAACTTCACCCTCATCTAACACTTCTCCCACTCAGTCAGTCACTCCACTTTCTTTCCTCTCTCAGTTTATCCTCCTTCAGCTTCTCTCTGTTTATTTCTCTCACACGCCATCTTTGTCCACACACTCTCTCTCTCCATTTGTGCTGTTGGAGATCTTGTGACTCCTCGATGGGCTGAATGGCCTCCATCTGTGCTCTAATAAATCTGATGTTCTCTGACCCACAATAAATACGTTGGGTGCCTTGACAGACATGCTGGTCTGGTGACACATACAGTGCACAGTCAGCCATTCTTACTTCCTGTTCTTTACTGATGTCCAGCTGCCTTGAAATGTCTGTTCAAACAAAACAGATTGAATTAAATTCAAGCAGTCGAGAGGACGTTCATGACTGTGTATTTCAATCAGGAATCAATGATGAATGAGATTCCAGAATAACATAAGCAATGAATGAAGAACAAGGCAACACAAGAAATGGCAGTTGAGTACAACATGTGGTTCGAAGTAGGCCTCGTGGTATTACCAATAGATTATCAATACAGAAAATCAGCTCCTGTTATTTGGACCCAGGTTCGAATCCCGCCACTGCAGATGGTGGAAATTCAATTCAACAATTTTAAAATATCCCAGGAATTAAGAATCTACTCATGCGAATAAAGTCATTGCCGATTTTCAGAAAAATCCATCTGGATCACTAATATCCTTTTATGAAGGAATCTTCCATCCTCACCTGGTCTGGCTGACATGCAACTCCAGATCCAAAGCAATGTCATTGACTTGCAATCGCCCCCTGAAATGGTCCAGAGAGTCCTTCAGCTGTACCAATCGTTACAGTTTCAAAGAAATGAAGCCGGCTGGAGCACCTGGCATCAAACTGTGCACTGGAAAAGTCAACATTAGAAACATCACTGTAGAACCTCCAAAGTCTTCCTTATTATCATGTAAGGGGTAGTGCCAAAATTGGGAAATTGCCTTACAGACTAGTCAAGCAACAGCCTGACATAGTCATACTCTCGGAATCATACCTTACAAAAATAACCCAGCCACTACCATTACCATTCCTGGATATGTCCTGCCCCAAAGGCAGGACTGATCCAGCAGAGGGGGCAGCTCAGTGAGATAGAGTCGTCGGTAGTTGTTCTGGTAGGCCCCAAAATTGACTCCAGACCTAATGAAGTCCCATGGCTTCAGAGTAAACATGGGCAAAGAATTCTCTTACTGATTACCACGTAACATCGTTCCTCGTCTGAATCGGTGCTCCTCCATGTTAAACAACACTTGGAGAAAGCACTGACTGTGGCAAGGGCAAAAAGTGTATTCTGGTCGGGAGAATTCAAGGTCGTCCACCAAGAATGGTATGGCAGCAGTACTACTGATCACGTTGGTCGGGTCCTAAAGGACATAGCTACTAGATCGGGTCTGCAGCAGGTGGTGAGGGAAAGAACAAGAGTGAAAGAAAATCATACATGACCTCATCCTTACTAATCTACCAACTGCAAATGTATCTGTCCATGACAGTATCGGTAAAAGTCTCGCAATCACATTCAGAATAAACTCTTTTGTGTTCTGTGGCACTATCAACATGCTTAATGGAACAGATTTGGAAGCGATCTATCAACTCAAGACTGAGCGTCCATAAGACACTGTGGAACATCAATAGCAGCAGAACTGTACTCAAGCACAAACTGTAATGTCACGGCCCATCATATCCCCCACTCAACCATTACCATTATGGCAGAGGATCAACTCTGGTTCAATGGAGAGTGCAGTAGGGCATGCCAGGAGCAGAACCAGGGCAATACAAAGGTAAATATTAACCTAACGAAGCTTCCAAACAGAAATACCTGCGTGCCAAATAACATAAACAGCAAGGGACAGACAGAACTGAGCTATCCCACAACGAATGCATCAGATTTAAGCTCTGCAGTACTCCCAGTCCGATCATGGATGGTGGTGGACAATCAGCCAACTCACCAGAGTAGGGGTCTCCACAAATATCCCCATCCTCAATAATGGAAGAGCCGAGCACATCAGTGCAAAAGATAAGTTTGAAGCTTTTGCAGAAATCTTCAGTCAGAAGTTTCGAGTGAATGATCCATTTCGGCCTCCTCCCGTGGTCCCCATTATTACAGATAGCAGTGTTCGGCAAATTCGATTAACTGATATCAAGAAACGGTTGAGGTTACTGGATACTGCAAAAGCTATAACACTTGATAACATGCCGGCAATAGTCCTGAAGACTTGTGCTCCAGAACTTCTTGCTTCCCTAGACAAGCTGTTCCAGTACGGTTACAAAAGGACAATGGGAAAAGCTGCTCAAGTATGTTCTGTACATAAAACGCAAGACAAATTCAACCCGGCCCAATACTGTCTCATCTGTGTAATCTCCATCATCAGTAAAGTGATGGAAATTGTCATCAATAGTGTTATCAAGCAGCACCTGCTCAGTAATAATCTGCTCAGTGACGCCCCGTTTGGGTTTTGCCAGAGACACTCAGCTCCTGACCTCATCTCAGCCTTGGTTCAAACATAGAAAAAGGAACGAATTCCAGCCCTTGACATCAAGGCTGCATTCTTTCAAATGTGGCATCGAGGAACCCCAGAAAAAAAGGTATCGCGGGCAAGCAGTCCGTTATTGCAGTCATACCTGACAGATAGGAAAATAGTCATTGTTGTTGGAGGTCAGTCATCTCAGTTCCAGAACATCTCTGCAGTAGTCACTCTGGATAATGTGGATGTAGGTTTCCTCTACGAACTGGAATGTTCATTTACAGACGTTTCATCACCATACTACGTAACATCTTCAGTGGTCCTCCAGATGAAACCTAGGTCCAAACATCTTCAGTGGCTTCATCAATGACCTTCTTTCCATCATAAGGTCAGAATGGGGATAGTCGACAATGACTGCACAATATTCAGCACCATTCGCAAATGCTCAGATACTGAAGCAGTCCATGCCTAAAGGCAACAAGATCTGGACAATCTCCAGACTTGGGCTGACAAGTGGCAAGTATCATACGCATCACACAAATGCCAGACAATGACCATCACCAGTAAGAAACAATCTAAACACTTGGTATTCAGTAGCATATTTGTCACTAAATTCCCTACCCCTCTCCCCCCCCCGCATCATTACACTTGGGGTTACCATTGACCAGAAAAATTCAATTGGACTCGTCACATAAATATAAGAGCCGATCAGAGGCTAGGAATACTGCGTGAGTAACTCACCTCCTGTCTTCACAAAGCATGTTCACCATCTACAAGGCACAAGTCAGGAGTGAGATGGAATACTCCCCAGTTACCTGAATGACTGCAGCCACAACGACACGAATGAAGGTTGACACCATCCAGGACAAAACAGACCATTTGATTGGCATCACATCCACAAGCATTCACTCCCTTCACCACCAACGATCAGTAGCAGCAGTGTGTACTATCTACAAAATGCACTGCAGAAATTCTTCAGAGATCCTCAGACAGCACCTTCGAATCCTCCGAGCACTTCCATCTAGAATCACAGGAGCAGCAGGCTTTTGCAAACACCACCATCTTCAAACTCCCCTCCAAACCAGTCAACATCCTGAGTTGGAAATAAATCACAATTCTTTCCCTGTTGCTGGGTCAAAACCCTGTAATTCCCTCCCTCGTAGCATTGTGGATCAACGCATAGCAGGTGGACTGCAGCGGTACAAGAAGGTAGCTCAGCACCACCTTCTCAAGGGGGCAACTAGGAACGAACAAGAAATTTTGGGCCCATCCAGCGATTCTCATATCCGAAAAAAAAGTAACAAGTTCCAGTTGAGCACTTCGATGGGAAAGGTTGTCTGATTTGAACATAAACAGGAAAGCAGTGTTTCTGATGATGAACATTTTAGACCTTTCTGTTATTAGAAAGGTGTTCAGTGTTCCATGATGTACTGTTGCTGAGCGCTGTGATAAATTGCACCTGTTTTGTTAAATTCAACAATATTAGCATAGCAGGATCGATCCTTCAAAAATACCAGACCGAAAATGACAATCATTGTAGAGACAATGTACTCCTGCCAGATGAGACTCACAGATAGCAGTTTATATTCAACTTATTACTGCGCTACTGGCCGGCAGTGAATTCTCCCACCGTCCATATTGCTGGGGTTACCATTGACCAGAAGGTGAAGTCAAATCAATGTACAGATACAAGGGTTACAAGAGCAGATCTGAGACTTTTAACTCTGCATTGAATAATAGACTGTATGACCATAAGGGCATGAGATATAGCAATAGATTTAGGCCATGCAGCCTGTCTCTTCACTCTGAAGCTGTGCCAATTTGTCATACTCTCTAAGACGAGTGGAAATATCTTATATACTCTAACTGTATCAATCTTTGCAGTAATCGATCAGTTTCAATCAGATGCGCCCCCACCATTCTTCTAAATTCCATTGAGTACAGACAGAGAGCTCGCAACTGCCTCTCATATGACAAGCCATCATTCCCAGGATAGATCATGTCCAACACGCGTAGATCCTTCCCCATAATAGCTCACAAGAAGTAAAATACTGTCTAACCATAGTCCACTATATTCTCAATAGTATGTCACCGCTTTTGTATTCTCACTCTCTAGAAATGAATGTTAACATTGTATTTGCTTTCCTAACTTCAACTGAACCTGCGCATCAAACGTAACAGTGGACGAGTACTCCAACCTACGTTTCTGCTACAGGTTTCATGAAGCTTTTTAGAACATAGTGTCTGCCTGTATTCCACCTACTGAAGTGCATAATCTCACATGTTCCCATATTGTGTTCCATCAGCCATGTGTTTTCAAAGACGATTTGTAGCTCAGATGCTCGTTGTTATGGTTCTGTTCGCCGAGCTGGGAATTTGTGTTGCAGACGTTTCGTGCCCTGTCTAGGTGACATCCTCAGTGCTTGGGAGCCTCCTGTGAAGCGCTTCTGTGATCTTTCCTCTGGCATTTGTAGTGGTTTGAATCTGTCGCTTCCGGTTGTCAGTTCAAGCTGTCCATTGCAGTGGCCGGTATATTGGGTCCAGATCGATGTGCTTATTGATTGAATCTGTGGATAAGTGCCATGCCTCTAGGTATTCCCTGGCTGTTCTCTGTTTGGCTTGTCCTATAATGGTAGTGTTGTCCCAGTCAAATTCATGTTGCTTGTCATCTGCGTGTGTGGCTACTAAGGATAGCTGGTCGTGTCATTTCGTGGCTAGTTGGTGTTCATGGATGCGGATCGTTAGCTGTCTTCCTGTTTGTCCTATATAGTGTTTTGTGCAGTCCTTGCATGGGATTTTGTACACCATATTGGTTTTGCTCATGCTGTGTATCGGGTTCTTGTTTCTGGTGAGTTGTTGTCTGAGAGTGGTTGTTGGTTTGTGTGCTGTTATGAGTCCTAGTGGTCGCAGTAGTCTGGCTGTCAGTTCGAAAATGCTCTTGATGTATGGTAATGTGGCAAGTCCTTTGGGTTGTGGCATGTTCTCGTTCCGTTGTGTTTCTCTTAGGCATCTGTTGATGAAATTGCGCGGGTATCCAGTTTTGATCAAGACACTGTTCAAAAGGGCCACAACACGCTGCAGTACACCAGAACTGCAAAAAGAGGAAGAAGAAAACCAACACAATGTATTCACCAAAAACAGAATGTTGGATGCACAGCTCTGACCAAAACGGACTCTAACATCCCAGCCATTGATTCCATTTGCATGGCTCGTTACATCAGAAAGGCTGCTAACATCTACCCCAGATTACTGAGGGAAGGGAGAGGGGAAAAAGCTGGGGCATTAACAGATATCTTTGGAGCATCCTTGAACACGGCTGTGGTCCCAGAAGACTGGACAATTGTTAATCGCCTTGTTTAAGAAAGGTAGTAGGGATAATCCAGACAAATATAGACCGGTGAGACTGATGTCAGGGGTAGGGAACCTGCTAGAGTAGATACTGAGGGATTGGATCTATTCTCATTTGGATGAAAATAGTCTTATCAATGATATGCAACATGGTTTTGAGCAACTCAATGGAATTCTTTGAGGAAGTGACAAAGTTGATTGATGAGGGAGGAACTGTAGATGTCATGTATGTGGACTTCAGGAAGACGTTTGGTATGTTTCCTCATGGTCGGGTTATGTTGAAAGTGAAGTCACATGGTGCACGAGCTGGTGGATAAAGAACTGGCTGGGCAACAGGAGGCAGAGAATAGTAGGGGAAGGGAGTTTCTCAAAATGGAGAACTGTGACCAGGGGTTTCATTTAAGATGTTTCTGGAAAGATACATGAATGGGCAATGAGCAAAGGGATACGGATCCTGAGAAAATAGGCGACAGATGTAGATAGAGGATTTAGATCGGCGCAGGATTGGACCACAAAATGGCTTGTTTCTGTGCTGGAATGCTCTTTGTTCTAACATTTCCAAAGAGCCATCACACCCCAGTAATGGTCTCCTTCAACCTCTTCGTTCAGGCTAAAAGACACAGAAGCTTGAAAACACAGAGCAGCTGGTTCAGCAACACTTTTTCCTGACTGTTATTAGATTGATGAATGTACCTCTCTAATCTCAGATAATGCTGATCTTGTTCATGTTGATCTCACCTCGCACACGCCTTGTGCAGCGTAACCTGCATGCCTCTCAGACATGTTTTACAGCCATTATTCTGCATATCATTGCTTAATATGATTTGCCTGTACATCTTGGTACATGTCAAAGTAAATTCTCACCTCCCTCCCCCCAGCTCCTTCCAGTGTTCACTCCGGGCTCTCTCAGGTCCTCACCCCCATCTCCTCCCACTCCCCATCCCTAGCTCATTGTGACCCCATCCCCAGCTCAATGTGTGCTTTGTATTTCACTATTTCTCTCACACTGTCTGTATCCCTGTGTTTTCCTTATCTCTGTCATCTGTTTCTTTCCCTGAACTTACTATCTCCTCTTCTCCCTGTCCATGTGACTGTTTCTTGTTTTGTTTCCTTTCTCTGTTTGGCTGACTGTTCCTCTGTTTCCCTCGCTGTGTTCTCTCTATCCTTATACGTGTCTGTCTCTTTCTCCCTCGTTGTGATTGTGATGGCTTCTCTATTCTTTTGAAGCATGCGATGGCTCTTTGGTTGGATGTTGGCAATAAAATAAACTCAATTGTGTTTTGGTATCTTGGATATAATTTAAACTTATTGGTTAAATTCCAATTGTTGTCAAAACAGCAACCAGAACTTGGATATCCATTTAACAATCAAGTGTTAGATCTAAATATTTTGGTACTGCCTTCTCCCAGTTCTCTGCATACTGGCAAATGAAAGTATTCTATTCACGTGCATAATAGTGTGACGGTAACTGCTCTGCCAGAACCATAAGAAACTACAGACGGTTGTGTGCACAGCCCAGGCTATTATGGAGGACAACCTTCCATCCATTTATACTTCTCATTTGCAGCGAAAGGCTGGCAACATCAAATATTTCTCCAAAATCGGTCATGATCTCCAACAACCTCTTCCAAAAGGGAGAAGATACAGAGGCTAGAAAACATGCACCAGCATGCTCAGGAACACCTTCTTCCCCACCGTAATTACACTGGCGAATTGAAATCTCTAACTTTTCAAATAATATTAATCTTGCGAAAGACGATCTTGCTTTGCACACCTCCTGTGCAGCTGTCACCTTGTGTGCCTCACTCTGTCTAAGTGGCATTGAGGCTCAAGGTCTTCTCAAGGGCAATCAAATAAGTGAACTAATGCTGGCCCAGCCATCGATACCTATATCCCATTAATAAATATAAGAAGATGACGACATTCAGGAAAGACAGACAAGTGGGATCAAATCGCTTTAAACATGATCTTAGATATACACAGGTTTCCTTCGGTATCTGAAAGTAGAGTGTTCCTACAAAACCTTTCATAAGCTGATATGGTGTAAAGCGAAGTAGCATTAATTTATGTGGGAAAACAAATATCTTTCTTGGTAAAAGTGAAAATCCTCTTCGGATTTCTTTTGATTAGCGAAAACAGGAGGAATTGGAGGTTTTTCGGAAAGGGAAGTGGCAAAAACTATTTTTTTGCAAAGCGGGGGATACATGTACCGACATGGGCATGATTTTCAGAAAGATGGGAACAGTTAAAAATAAATGAGGTGAATCTCACATTTTATTTCCATCCCAGCTGATTATCATTCCCGTTGTTTCCTCTTTTTCTTCTATCTCTCTCTTTCTCTAACGATTTAACTCACTCCTCCTCCCCTTCAAAGCAGACTTCCCTGTCACCAGCATTATTCACACTATTTTCCAACTGTTTCCAGTTCAAAAAAGCTCCCCAGCACGTTCTGTTCTTTTCTTTGCATTTCTTATGCAATTTCAGATCTCCTGCATCTTCTTTTATTTGGGTTAATCTTCAAATTTGTTATTCCATGGGAAATCGGCATCTCTGCCAAGGGCAGCATTTGTTAATCATCACTAATTGCCCTGACTGTGAGGCCATTCCACAAGCCAATATAAAGTCAAGCACATTGATATGGGTCTGAAGTCACACTTAGACCAGACCGGGTAGTAACATTAGATTTCTTTACCGAAGGTCATCAGTGAAACAGGAAGGGTTTCAGACAAAATGTGAGTTTTATGGTTGCTTTTGGTGAAATTCACTTTTATTCCAATTCTTATCATTTATACTTAAGTTCTGCCATCAGCTGTGGTTGGACTTGAAACAAATCGCTTGAAACAATGTCTTTTGTTTAATAAGCTTTGCTCCTGAATTACATCCAGGGACATTCCTACAATGAAACATTGTTCTAATCATTTAGGAACGTCCGAGACAAGAACAATTTTGTGATTGAAATACTTGTAACTGGAAAAGTGGCCAGAAGAGAGCTTGAAACATAAAGTTTGAATTTTACCAACGTGCAGACAATAGGTTGTTCAGCCACAGCACTGACGCAGAGATGGAGACTGGGGATATTGTGAGCTGGTAGTGGACAGGGTTGGTGACAGAGAGAACACGAGACATAAATCAGTTCAGGGCAAAAAGGGATCTCGAGGTTGTCCACAGTTTTGTTCTCAGATGTTTGTAAGGGAGTGGTCTGCAAGTCAGATGAATGGAGACAGCAAATTGAATTGAAGATAAAAGTTTCTTTCTTTGACAAATATAGATAACAGAAATTGAAATGAAGTTCACAAATTTTTATGGGATTAATGAATGGCCAGAGGTAGAGAACACCAGCAATAGCGAGAATAGGTTAGTAACACACCCCCCACCCCTCCCAAAATAATAATCAGCACCGCTAATATCCTATATGGTAGAAATTCCCAATAGAGGGAAATGTTGAAAAGACCCAAAGAAAGCCTCCTTTGCACTAGTGTAATTATCCATCCATTATTCTCAGATTCAGATCTGTCCACTTCACGTCTTTATGCTGCTGATCTTTGTTATTGTTGGAGCTGGTGCATCTGCTCCTACACTGGGATAGCGCACTGAGTGAAGCCCCTCACCAATAGGAGAGGGAAACGCTCCAGTGACACAGTTACAATGCATGGAGACTGACATCAATCACAGTTACTGACGAAACAGCTCGAGCTTTCAATACAGCACATTCAGTTCACAATATAACTGGACTGGACTGGATGCTGACATCGCTGGCTATTGGTCACATCTCCCATCACCAGTTCCTTTAGTGAAGTCAGTTGTGAGGGAGAGTGATGGATATTTTCTTATCGCAGGCTAGATGACTCTGCTCTATTGTACGTTTGCAATGCTGTAACCATCTTACCCCGAATTTCCGCCCCTCCACTAAAAAAGGAAACACAGTCATGATGTTGTTACTGTGCTGATCTCTCCTCCACGGGAACAAAGCAGCCAACACACTGTCACTGGGAACAGTTGCTCTGCACATAGACAGGTAGTGTGGACTTCTCTGAATGTTCCTCTCACTGCTCTAATAAAGAAACGTTGGACCTTCCATTCATAATATGCTTCAGTAATTCATTTATACAAATTGACAAACATCTTAATGCAGTTTTATTTGCTGCAAAACAGTAATTTTTACGCTTTTCCCCCTCAGTCCAAAACTAAAATGAACTTATTCATTAAGACTTATGAATTAATGAGTCAGGTTTACCTAGGAGATAGGGCGGAATGGGGGCAATGGCTGTGGAGACTGTATGGGGAGTACAACGATATTCCACAGTCTTCATCACTCCTAACGTCAGATAGAATTGAATATCGTTCATAACAAGGAACGAGCCAACGTTTGGGAGATGCAATGCTGAATGACAATGTGAAATGAACAGGATCATTTTGAATGTGATAAACTGAACTATATTTTATATGCACACCTTTTAATCATTGGGAATACAGATTGAGTAGGGTCACCGCACCTGAAGCATTAGCTTTGATGTCTCTTCACAGATACAACCAGACCTGCTGAAATTTCCCTCCAAAGTCTGTCTTTGTTTGAGATTGATCATATTGTTCAAATCTGGCAGGATGCTTACAATTAAAAGCAGATGCTAATAACAAAAGGTACAAGGCTACGGGGACAATACAGGAGAATGATAGTAGAACTATCGCTCACTCCAAACTGGAAGAGACAATGGGCTGAGTTTTCACCACCTTTGCTGTAATAATTCTATGTTATGCATTGAAAGCTTTTGGAGATTGGCGAGACAAGCTAGTTCAATCAGAGTGTTCCATCATCAAAAATCTATCCCTATTATTTCATGAAGTTCAGCGGTCTCTAAAATGTATTTTCAAACAAAATAGATTTCCAGAGATTTACAAGATGTTCAGAATGTTTTTGTACTTTCTATCTTAGAAGAAACAGATTTCGGTTGTAATTCAGATTCACAGACACACCAACTGTAATAGAAACAAGAAAGTGCCACATTGTCCAAATATTACCAAGGTCAACATGAAGATCTGTCAAGAAACATAAAATATAGAGATAATGGAAACATGAAAACCAAACAGAAAATGCTGGAGAAACGAAAAAGATGAAGAAGTATCTGCAGAGAGCAACAGAATTAACATATTTCATATGATGTGACACTATTCTGAAAAGTCATTAGAATCAAAGGTTATTTTTTTTTGCATCTCTGCTGAGATGTTGCCAGATCTACTGAGTTTCGCTCCAGCTCTTTTGATTTCTTTCTTCTTTCTGAACTGTGACAAAGTGTCTGATCTGAATAATAGCAGCAAAACCTTTATCTCAGTTGAATTTCGAGTAATTAGTTTTGGATATTAAATGCGAAATTACAAAGTTCCAATGTTTGACAGGGCTCTAAATATCGACAATGTATTGCACTGTGAGAACTTGCGATGAAAATGTTCAAACAAAACAGAAGTTGCTGTAATCGCTCAGCAAGTCTGGCAGCGTCTGTGCCGAGAAATCAGAGTTAGCGTTTCAGCTCCAGTGCCCCTTCCTCAGAACTGACGGTAACACTGAAAATGTTGGTTTATATGCAGAAGAGACTGGAGACCTCTTAATGGAGACTGTTAGTAGCTAACAATAGGGTGTGAGTAATGGAAGGCTGTGTGACAACTTGGCCTGGTGTATGGGTAGGGGGCTAGGACATTGGGGAGTTCAGGCCCGAAAATTATTGAACTTGATTATGAGTCTAAAGGGTTGCAGCGTACGCACATGGAAAATGAGGTGTTGTTCTTCCAGCTTACACTGAACTTACCTGGAACACTGCAGCAAGCCTGCCACAGAGATATTGGCCAAGGAACAGGATGGGCTGTAAAACTGGCAGACAACTGAAAGCTCAGAGTCATTTGCAGCGGTACAACTTGAATGTTCTGTGAAGCTTTCACCCAGTCTACTCTTCATTTCCCCGATGTAGAGGAGACCACATTGTGAGCATCGAATGTAATAGACCGGATTCTGGGAAATGTTGGTAAGGTGCTGCTTCACCTGGAGGGCATAGTTGGGCCCTTGGATACTGATGAGTAAGGAGGTAAATGGGAAAGTGTTACACCTCTGGCAGGGGAAGTGAAGTGGACTGTGTTGGGAATGAATAAAGAGTAGAACAGTGTGTCCTGGAGGGAATGATCGCTCTAGAAGGTGGACAAGGGAGGAGAGGTGAATATGTGCAGGTGGGGGCATCTCGCTGGAGGCGGCGGGAATGCGGGCTGATGACCATCTGCATGTGAATGCTGCTGGGATAGTAGGTAAGGACAAGGGAAACTCCGTTGCTAGAGTGAAGGGGAGGGGTAGGCTTGAAGTGCAGGAGATGGGTCAGACTCGGTTGAGGACCCTGTTGACAACAATGATGTGGAATCCCTTGATTGAGGAACAAGGTGGACATTTCAAAGGATTCCTTGTTGAATTTAGTATCATCAGAAGCAATGCGGTGGAGACGGAGGAACTGGGGGAATGGAATTGAGTCTATGCAGGAAATCAGGTGTGAGGACGTATACTCCAGGAAGCTGTGGGAGTCGGTGGGTAAAATTGGATGTCAGTGGCCCGTCTATCCCCAGAAATGGAAGCAGAGTTGTTGAGGAAAGGAAATAAGGATTCAGAGATAGAACAGATGAAAGTGATGGAGGGGTTCAAATTCCAAGCGAAATCGGTGAACTTTTCCAATTCTGGACAAGAGAGAGATGTAGCAGTGATGATATCATCTATGTATCAGACAAAGAGTTGTGGATGGGTGCTGAAATAGAACTGGAACAGGGAATGATCGACGTACCCCAAGGTGAAACAGGCATACGTGTGTATCCATCCACTTCCTCTGTGTGACAGGAGCAGGCAGAAGCAATGGGCCTGCCCAGGCTGTTCTGTTTGTGAATTTTTGGGGGGAGATAGAAGCGAGCACTACTATCAGAGGACCATCAACGTGGGAGCAGTTAGGGGGGAGGGGTGAGTGCGGCAGGAATCTCTAGATGAAATATGGTCAGTTATCATAGCTGAAACAATGGCATGATGTGCCATGGCAGGGTCATAGTGCAAGGCGAGATTAGTGGAGGTATCTGAGAGTGGGCGTTCAACCTCTCCAATTTCGAAATCAGTCCACGAGACTTATCGGGACAGGCTGAGTAACACAGTCAGGGTTGGATCTAAGCACATGGAATGTAGGCTGTTCGGACAGTGACAGGTTGGATTTGGCGAGGGGAGTGCAGAGAAATGAAGACAACCAATGTCATGTGGAGATTTCTCAATGAACCGATTTAGTTCAGGTAAAGGCCAGAGCAAAGGGTCCAGGTGGAGGGAGAGTGTTGCAGCTGGGTAACGGGGTATATGGGACAGGGAGCGGAATCTTGCTGAAGAAATGGACATGAGGTGAAGACAGCGGAAGAGCTCAACTTAATGCCATGCCTAAAACTCTTTAAAGTGGGGGCACAGAGAGGTAAAGTTCAGATATTTGCTAAGTACAGAACATTCAGCATCATAGAGTGGACGTTCAGGAAGGATGGTGAATAAGCGACAGGAGGTGGAGTTAGGGGAAGGGCATGGAGTCAGAGGGCAGGCTATGGGAGGGGAAGAAGTTTCCAGAGGGTCAAGGGCATCTCCACCTTGTTGCAAATTGTGTGCCCAGTACATCTAGTTAGCACAACGAATAAGCTGTGAATAAGTTAGAATTGTGGAGTGGTAAAGCCTTGAGACAATATGATGCGATGCTGCTGGACAGAGAAAATGTTGATCTCAGTGGTACTGATATCGCACGATCAGTCCTCAGAAAGTAACCGATTGAAAATAATTGGGAAGGTAATCTTATTGTAACGTCCTGATTTCACTGGAGTGACACTCAAGCAGCAAGGTCTTACTTTTTTGTAGACTTTAGACCAATCTGAAAACATAATATATTTTTATGTAATTAACAGGACAAATTTATCCATGATTTATGAATGCACTAGCAAGGGTAGAGTTTATTTGTCATTCCCAAAAGCTCTGGGGCAAGTGTCATTTTTCAGTGAGGAAATTACCAGTGCAGAATCTCCTGCGATTCCCATTGACCACAATTTACACAGGATCGCTGATGTCACATGAGTCAAATACTACTTTGAGGCAACGCAGGTTACTCTGACCTCACCTCAACTGACATTGGAAAATCAGTTAAATGAATAAAGAACAAAAGGATAGTACATAGCCTGTTTAAACAATGTGCTCACTCTCCTCACAATGTTTAAGGGAAAACTGATGCATGGATTTCTGATTCTGAGGAGAGGTTTGTCCTATTTGTGATGAGGCTGTTTGGTTAAATGCTGTGACAGAGAGATAGAATGACACTTCACTCCGTACTATGAGGAATAAAACCAGCCTGTTCACGGTGCATCAGACAATGACAGAAACACACTATTGTCGGTTCCTATTGGACATTGATCATCTCAATCTCATCATTCGCTGATGACAACTAGGAATACAGAAGCCAGCGGCTCCCATCATCCCAGTTGGAAAGCAAAAAGGGAAAGGGATGGCCAGAGAAAGTGGGAGTAACTGGAGAATTGGGGTAACTTACAGTGGGAGTGGCAGAAGAAGAGTGTGAAGGGAGATCATCAGTGGAAGAGTATGTCAAGCCAAGGGGTAGTGCAAGGGGAGTAGGAGTGTAAGAAAAGAGTAGGATGGAGGAGGAAGAATGGCAGGTAAAGTTTTAGTGACAGGGAAATGCTTGTTTTTGAGAAAGTGAGATTGGATGAGAAAACATCACTGTACAAGAAAATCGGGATCTGGATTCCATTCAAAATGTAGAAAGGATTCCTTGTCCTTTCTCTTCTGTCACTTGATTCTTGTTCAGGTTGGACATGTATTATATATTTCTATATCTTTTATAGTAAACCGACCGACTCCCACAGCTACCTAGATTACACGTCCTCCCACCCTGCCCCCTGTAAAAACGCCATCCCATATTCCCAATTCCTTCGTCTCTGCCGCATTTGCTCCCAGGAGGACCAGTTCCAAAACCGTACATCTCAGATGGCCTCCTTCTTCAAGGACCGAAATTTCCTCCCAGATGTAGTCGATGATGCCCTCCACCGCATCTTTTCTACTTCCCGCTCCTCCGCCCTTGAGTCCCGCCCCTCCAACCGCCACCAGAACAGAACCCCACTGGTCCTCACCTACCACTCCACCAACCTCCATGTCCAGCGTATCATCCACCGTCATTTCTGCCACCTCCAAACGGACCCCACCACCAGGGATATATTTGCCTCCCCTCCCCTATCAGCGTTCCGAAAAGGTCACTCCCTCCGTGACTCCCTCGTAAGGTCCACACCCAACCTCCACTCCCGGCACCTTCCCCTGCAACCACAAGAAATGTAAAACTTGCGCCCACACCTCCTCCCTTACTTCCCTCCAAGGTCCCAAGGGACACTTCCATATCCGCCACAAATTCACCTGCACCTCCACACACGTCATCTATTGCATACGCTGCACCCGATGTGGCCTCCTGCATATTGGGGAGACTGGCCGCCTACTTGCAGAACGTTGCAGAGAACACCTCTGGGACACCCGGACCAACCAACCCAACCACCCCATAGCCCAACACTTCAAGTCCCTCTCCCACTCCACCAAGGACATGCAGGTCCTTGTTCTCCTCCATCGCCAGACAATGGCAACACGATGGTTGGAGGAAGAGCGCCTCATTTTCCGCCTGGGAACCCTCCTATCACAAGGGATGAACGTAGATTTCTCCAATTTCCTCATTTCCCCTCCCCCCACCTTGTCTCAGTCAAATCGCTCGAACTCAACCGCCTTCCTAACCTGCAATCTTCTTCCTGACCTCTCCGCCCCCACTCCACTCCGGCCTATCACCCTCACCTTGATCTCCCTCTGCCTATCGCATTCCCAACGCCCCTCCACCGGTCCCTCCTCCCTACCTTTTATCTTAGCCTGCTGGACACAGTTTCCTCATTTCTGAAGAAGGGCTTATGCCCGAAACGTCGATTCTCCTGTTCCTTGGATGCTGCCTGACCTGCTGTGCTTTTCCAGCAACACATTTTCAGCTCTGATCTCCAGCATCTGCAGTCCTCACTTTCTCCTCAAAGATTATACACTTAATGGTAAGGTCCTAGGGAGTGTTGCTGAACAAAGAGACCTTGGAGTGGAGGTTCATAGCTCCTTGAATGTGGAGTCGCAGGTAAATAGGATAGTGAAGAAGGCGTTTGGTATGCTTTCCTTTATTGGTCAGAGTATTGAGTACAGGAGTTGGGAGGTCATGTTGCGGCTGTGCAGGATATTGGTGAGGTCACTTTGGACTATTGCGTGCAATTCTGGTCACCTATCGGAAAGATGTTGTGAACCTTGAAAGGGTTCAGAAAAGATTTACAAGGATGTTGCCAGGGTTGGATTATCTGAGCTACAGGGAGAGGCTGAATATGCTGGGGCTGTTTTTTCCTGGACCGTCGGAGGCTGAGGGGTAACCTTATATAGATTTGCAAAATTATGAGGGCCATGGATAGGATAAATAGAAAAGTCTTTTCCCTGGGGTCAGGGAGTTCAGAACTAGGGGACATAGTTTTAGGGTCAGTGTGGAAAGATATAAAAGAGTCCTAAGGGACAACCTTTTCACACAGAGGGTGGTACGTGAATGGAATGAGCTGCCAGAGAATGTGGTGGAGGCTGGTAAAATTGCAACGTTTAAGAGGCATTTGGATGGGTATATGAATAGAAAGGATTTGGAGGGATATGGGCCGGGTGCTGGCAGGTGGGACTAGATTGGGTTGGGATAACTTGTTGGACTGAAGTGTCTGTTTCCATGCTATACATCTCTATGAATCTAACTGGGTATGTATTTGGAAATGTGAATTTAACAGTCTGCAGAAATAAGGCTGGCAAATGAGAGGGGCTTGGGAGACTTTCCTGGAGCTGATGCACACACAGTGGCCAATGGCCTCCTTCTGTACTTAAAAGTTTTGCACTCTATCATGTGTCTGATGTGAATAAAAGTCAACATCCGATTATTTCCCATTGTAAATGCTTGCAAATATCTGATTATTTAGTGCAGCATAAGCATTTAAAATGCAAGTATTGCAAGGCCAGCATCATTAAATCATTAAATCATTAAATATTGCTTAGAACATGAATATTTTAAATGTTGTATTCCAATTACTACAACAAATCTGTCATTACTTTGGCACAAATCTCTTTGAAAAGGTCTGATTTTTCACTCATATGATAATATGTTCCTCGCTTTTGATAACTGTCCACATTAAATATTAAATAACATTCTTTCTAAAAATTAGAAGTTTTCAAATTATTGTTCATTAAAATTTGAATGCAGAAATCATTTATTTAGTTTAATATTCACAGCACATGTTGAATTATAGCTATTTCTAATTCGCTGGCAAATAGCTGAAGCTTGTACATTTCAGTGAGAAATTAAACTGATTGATTATATATAAATATATAAGAACGCTAATTCTATTTGATTGCTCAATCGTTTTCTCACCCTGAACATGTAATCAGTCAGAAGCCAACCACTTTCAAAACGTTGAAGTGACAATGCATTCTTTGAATCCTGACATTATGTATGTAATTCTGATCGCCAAAAGAGTTACATCCATGTTGTTTGTTCGATACAAAATAAAATGTACATTCTTTACTTCTGTGTTAGAAAATCTTGACAGGAGTTTATATTTTTGTTGCATAAATATAGAATCAACCTAATTCTTTTCAAAGATTATAGTTCAGTCGAATAATGATAGTTGACACCTTAGTTTTGCGCAATCCACGAAAAATAGCAAACATCTGATTAATACATGGGTCACCCAACAGATTGTATCTGAAGAAAACAGCAGCAAATGACATGTCAAGAATTACGTTAATAATTGAACTTGGCGGAGCCTACCTGGTGTAGGACACCACACATACTGTAACGGCATTCAGGTGAATGGAACAATGAACAACATAACTGGTAGTTTTGGGCTAACGCCCCTCCCCTGTTTCCAAATCTCACACACATCACTCCCTCACACATTCAACAATTGATAAGAATCCACAGGCTGGATGAAACATAAAACACAGAACAGAACAGCACAGTACAGACCCTTCAACTCTTGACGTCCTGCTGAACTTTTATCCTACTCAAAGACCAGACTAACTGACATACCCTTCATGTGCCTATCCAATGCACTTAAATATCCCTAATTCAGCTGCCTCTACTAACGCTGCTTAAATATCCCTAATGCAGTTGACTCTACTAAGCACCCGCCACTCTCGGTGTAAAGAACCTACCTGTGACATCTCTTCCAACTTTCTTCCAATCACCTTAAAATTATGCCCGCCCGAGATAGCCATTTCCACCCTGCGAGAAAGTCTCTGGGTACCCATTCTACCTATGCCTCTCATTATCTTATACACCTCTATCAAGTCACTTCATTGTCTTCATTGCTCCAAGGAGAAAAGTCCTAGCTTCCTCAACTTTCTTTGTAAGACGTGCCCTCCAGTCCAGGCAGCATCCTGGTAAATTTCCCCGGAACCCTCTCCAAAGACTCAACATCAATATTCTAACTGTAGTCTCACCACAGCTTTTGGGCACTGCAGCTCTTGCGGCACCTTGCGGCTCTTAAAATCAATCCCTGAAAAAATCCATACATCTTAATAACCTTATCAACTTGGGTGACAACTTTGAGCGTCCTATGATATGGAACACTTGATCCCTATGGTCCTCCACACTGCCAATATTCCTGCCTTTAACTTTGTATTCTGCATTTAAATTCGACATTCCAAAATGAATCACTTCACACTTATCCAGGTTGAATTCCATTTGTCATTTACCATCCCAGTTCTGCATCCTGTCAATGTCCAATTACAACCTACAACAGCCCTCCACACTATCCATAACTCCAACATCTTTGTTTCATCGTGAAACTTACTAAAGCAGCCTTTCACTATATCATCCAAGTTATTTGCAAAAATCACAACGAACAGCAGTCCCAGAACCAATTCCTGAAGAACGCCACTGATCACCAAGCTCCAGGCTGCATGCTTTCCATGTTCTACCGCCATCAGTTTTCTACTGGCCAGACAATTTTGTATCCGCACAGACAGATTTCCCTGATTCCGTGTCCCATGCCTCCTTACTTTCCGAATGAGCCGACTTATCAATAACCTTGCTAAAATCCATGTACATCACATCCACTGCTCTACCTTCATCAATGTGTTTGATCCCATCCTGAAAGAATTCACTAAGTTGTGTGAGGCATGACTTGCCCGTCAAAAAGCCATGCTGACTATCTCTAATCAAACTATGATTTTCCAAATAATCGTAAATTCGGTCTCTCAGAATCCTTTCCAATACTTTGCCCAATAAAGAAGTAAGACTGACTGGCCTTATTTCACAGAATTATCCCTATTGCCTTTCCTGAACAAGGGAATAACTTGTTCCACCATCCGATCATCAAGCAGTACTTCAGTGGACAGGGGGGGTCACAAAGATCATCGCCAAAGGCGCAGCAATCTCTTCCCTCACTTCTTCTGGTAACCCCAGGTGCTTCCTTTCTGGATCAGGGGACTTATCTATCCTTATGTTTGTACTTCAATCAGTCCGTACCTCACCTGACTTTGTCTACTCCCTTTACAATCAACTGATAGACTGCTTTCCATTTCAGGGCTGTATATAGTGCTGCCCTCCTGAGCAAGTACAGTTCCCAACTGGGAATACTTCCGTGGTCCATGACATTCAGCCTCGGACCTTCGGGTGACTATCCTCCAAGGTGGACTTCGGGACAGGCAGCAGAGGAAAGTGGCCGAGCAGAAGCTGATAGCTAAGTTCGGTACCCATAGCATGGGCCTCAACCGGGACCTTGGGTTCATGTCATATTACAGGTGATCAACAATGCACCACACGCACACACACAGATATTCCTACACACACACACACCCTCTCACATACACACGGACACAGGTGCACACAGACGCGCACACAGACACCCACACACACACTTATAGACACACACCCTCCCACACATGCACCCCCTCACAGACTTAAGACACTCTTCACTCAGTACACACACACAAACACACTTTCTCACACTCACAACCCCCACCCCAAACAGACACACACACAGACAGACAAAGACCCACATGCACACATATATTTTGTGTGGTGAATTTTTTTGGTACTTGCAGAGTTACATTGCACTTTGCTCAAAAACCACATACATTCATGTAGAACTCTGAGCTCAAAAACTGCATGAATTTATGTAAAACTGTTATCTCACTTTTTAGATTGGAATCAATCTAAACATCAAGTCATAGACAGAGAACACAGGGGGCTAACACCTTCAACATATTGTCTAGCTATCACCATTGTTAACAGCTAATCCGAGAATGCAACTTAAAAAAAAAAGGGTTTTGTGATTTACACATGAAAGAAGTGAAACTATCACTGTATTCTAACAGATGAAAGGCTTAACAAACAATCAATTCTTCAATGTATAATTTCGGTTAAATCACACTGTAAATTTTTGCTATACATTCTGTGTTACGACGGAGCCCTCCACAATCATCTGATGAAGGAGCGTCGCTCCGAAAGCTAGTGTGCTTCCAATTAAACCTGTTGGGCTATAACCTGGTGTTGTATGATTTTTAACTTTGTACAATTATTCATTCAGTGCCAGTTACATTTTTTAGTTCATGGAAAGGCAGCTTGATAACAAAATGTAAATGACTGTAGAAATCTGAGATACAGAGTATTCCAGGTCCTATATTCCAGGCTGGATGTCATTTACTTTAAAGCTGAGAATATTATCGGACCGACAGATTTGAGAAGGGAACGAGGTGACACGGGGAAGTGGACATTTTTGCCATCACGTAGATGTGTTTGAGGGAGGTCTGGGCTGACAGCCCAATATTCTGTATTACAAGAACTATAGGTAGCGCAGGAGAGGGGTAAAATGAAGGTGGTGTTGCTTTATTAATTATGGAGTCAATGACTGAAGTAAGGGCGGAAGATATCTTTGAAGGGTATTCAAATGATGCTTTGTGGGTTGAGGTTAGGATCAAAACAATGACAGACACACTCCTGGGGATATAGTATAGACTCGAGATAAAAGAAATACAGGAGCACATATTTAACAAATTCACTGAGGTGACTAAATGCAATAATAGGATCATTATATTCAGGCATTTTAATTCTAAACATTCATTAGGGCAGTGATAACATTTTTTAAGTGGGGAAAGATGTCTTGACGTTTATTCTAGAGAGCTCCTTATATTAACATGCAGCAGATACATCGATGGGCGGGGCAGTGCTGGGCCTCGCTGTGGAAAACGAAGCCAGTTAGGTTTTGCAGGCAGGATTGGGAGAGCATTGCATGACCAGTGACCGTGACTCAAGCATTTTTAGCGTGTTAAGGAAATTACTAAAAGAAAAAGGTTAGAAAAATAAAAATAATTTGGATGAGAGAGGCAGATCTTTTCAAAACAAAGACAGGATCTGGCCACAGTACAGTTACTTCTGGGTGAAACTGTAACAGAACAGCATGGCGGTGGTGGGGATCTCATGCTCACAATGGAATTGATGAGAGTGTCACTGCAGCATGTTACAACAAAGAAGAAATGCAGGAAAACAAGCCCGAAGAACCTTGGATGTCTACAAATATTCAGAATGGAATTAAAAATGAAAGCGAAGGTTAAAGCAGGCATAAAGTGAGCAGGTCAATTGAGGTCCGAGAAGAGAAGAGACCGTGTAGGGCTAAACTCAAGAAAGTATTAGAGATCAAAATTGGTGGTAGTCGGGGTGGGGGGGGGGGGGGGTGTGGGTGGGTGAGTGAGGGGTGGGGGCAGTAATAAAAACATTAGTGGGCAATGTTTCCAAGAATTTAACGACATTTTATCGGTTTATTAAGGGTAAGAGGGTAACAAGAGAAAAAATAGGAAGTATTAAGATCCGAGGAGGAAACCTGTGCATAGAGCCAGAGAATATGTCAATCACGTACTACATACCGGTCTTCACTTTGGAAAAGCAGTTCCTGTATGCAATGTCTGCTCCTGACAGTGTGACCTTGAGCAAATTGACACAGAAACTAAGGAAGAATTGGAAGTTGACGCAGGATAAAAAGAAGGCAAACCCCAAGATCAGGATGAACTGTATCTTACACTGATGTGGAAGATAAGGGTGGAGATTACAGGCTCTTAAAATTTGTGTTTTTTTTTCTTTTGCCTCGGCCACAGAGGTGGTATGATCGAACAGGACAACATCTAATGTAGGTTTAACTTCCACACAGAGTGTTGGAAAAAAGCCATGGGATTAAAGACCACCAAGTCTCACATCAGTGGGAGGGAAACAATTTTACAAAATTGTGATGGCTGCTGAGGAATGATCACTAAATATCTTCAAGGCTGAGATAGACAGATTTTTTAATAAGGGTTACAGGGAAAACGCAGGAAAATGGAATGGAAGGTTATCAGAATAAATGTACCCTAATTGAAAGGAAAAGCGGAGTCAGCGAGCGGAATTGCATACTGTCGCTCGTATGTCTAATGGCAAACCTTTTCTAATAGCCTGTATTCACTGGAACATCAGCATCCGTCCCTCAGGAGTGAGACACAGTTTGGAATGCAATCAACAGCCTCAAGGAATTCATGAATGCAGTACTAATAGACAGAAAAGACCAGAGGACTGCGACAACGCGGATTGGCTGTCAAGGTGAATATGTGCATCAGTGCAGTCACCACTACTAGAAGCAAGACACCCTCCAAGTCCAAGCATGGGCCTGGTGTTAAAGAGCGCTGAAGGTCCAAACAATACACCATTGTATTGTCTCCCTCTAAAAGTAAACGTGGAGTGGTCTATTGACGTGCTGTAAGTTGCAGAGTAGGTAGTAATGCTTTGGTTCCAGAGGCTTCAGTGAGCAGCAGCTCAGCAAAAGGTGCAGGTAAGCTCAAGTAAAGTCTTTCTAACGCTAGTCTGACAGCAAATGAGATTGCAGCTAGGGCAGTTGCATGTTTATCCTGCGGGATGTGGGAGATCAGGGAGATTTCCACCGTCCCTGATGACGACACGTGTGGGCAGTGCTACTAGCTGCAGCTCCTGGGAGACCGTGTTCAGGAGCTGGACCTGGCTGCTCTTCGGATCATCCAAGATACTGAGAACTTCATAGATAAGAGCTTTAGTGAGGTGATAACGCCCATGTCCCTCCTTAACCATGTTTCTGTAAAAACTATAATTTCCCAATCCCATGTCAAGATCCACGCCCTGAGTTCATATGCATTATCTATCAGCCCTGTTGCATTTAAATAAACGGAATTTATTTTCGTTCCTTGCTTCCTGTCGTGTTCCAGGTAGAGAGTAGCTGGGCGACCACCAGGAATGGCGAAGGGAGTAGGCAGAGAGTGCAGAAATCCCCTATGGCCATTCCTCTCGAAACACAAGTATACCATTTTGGTTACTGATTTTGTGTGCGGTGGAGATGGGGGATGGGTGTCAGGAAATGACCGTTCAGGGGAAAGCAGCGGGAGCCAGATTGGTTGCACTACGGGACTGGCTCTGGGAAGCAGCAGGATAGGATAAAGATAAACAGGGTCTTAGAGATATGAGATTCGATTGTTAGGGGGACAGATCGGAGATTCTGCGGCCATAAACGGGAAACCAGGATGGTGTGTGGCCTCTCAGGTGTCAGGGTCCAGGATGCCTCTGAGTGGCTGCTGAACCTTGTCAGGGAGCGGGGGGTGGGGTGGGGAGGTGAGCTGTTAGACGTCATTGTGCACGTTGGTACAAATGACAAAGGTAGACATAGGAATGTGGTCCGACAGAGTGATTACTGAGAGCTAGGAGAAAAGTTAAAAACCAGGACCTTGACAGTTGTAATCTACTGATAACTTCCAGGGTCATGAGATAGTGTAGGTAAGAACAGGAGGATATGGCAGATAAGTATTTGACTGAAGAATTGGTGCAGGGGGAGGGATTCATATTTTTAGATAATTGGGAGCTTTTCTGTGACAGAGTTGACCTGTTCGAGGGGGACTGGTGGGACATGCACTGGAGTGGGGGGGGGGGGGGGGGAACCAATATCTTCGCAGCCAGTTTTGCTCGTGCTACAAGGGATTGTTTAAACGAGATTGGCAGGAGCTGGTATCCTCAAGAGCAGGGAGGCAAATGTGAGGCTGGAAGGAGATGCAGTATTCAGAATAGTACGTTGAAGAGATAGACCTGGCTGAAATACGATAGAGAGCAAGGAATGCCTATGGATTAAATTGCATTTATTTCACTGCAAAAGGACTAACAGGTAAGGCCGATGAATTCAGGGTGTGGATAGGTAATCGGCGCTTGATAGATTAGCTATTACAGAAACATGGCTGAGGGATCGATAGGACTGACAGCTTAATGTAACAAGGTAAAGTGCATTAGGAGGGACAGAGATGGTGGAAAGAGGGGAGGGGAGTTGCTTTTCTGATTAAAAGGAGTATCACAGCAGTGATCAGAGATAAAATAACCGATTAATCATCCAGTGAGGCTTTGAGGGTGGAACTAAGAAAAAATATGGGGATGGTGACATTAATGGGGTTGTACTATAGTCCCCCAAATAGTCAACAAGAATTACAGAAATATATACAGAGATTGGGGAGACATGCAGGAACATTCGGGTTGTCATAATATGGGTTTTAATTTTCATAACACAGACTGGAACTGCCAGAGCATTAAGGAATTTGATGGGATGGAATCAAGTAAGTGCGCCAGAAAACTTTCCTCAAGTCGTATATAGGGGGGCCCTAACCGGAAAGGGGAAAAATTTCACCTAAAATCTGGGTCAGAACAGGTGAGTGAGGTGACAGTAGATGTGCATTTTGGGACCAGTGGCGATAGTTCTATTAATTTTAAAATAGCTATGGACAGGGGGAAAAAAATGGTCCACAGACTCAAGTTCTAAATTGGGACAAGGTTAATTTTGATGGACTCCGACAGGAGTTTGCAGGGATTGATTTGAGTAGTCTGTTTGCAAGCAAAGGGAGCTCCAGCAAGTGGCAGTTTAAGATCAATATGTTCCTGTGAGGGTGAAAGGAAAGTTGACAGGAATGAGGAACCCTGAATTGCAAGAGATGTTTAGGTTTTGACAAAACAAAATGTGGAGGCGTGGGTCAGGTAGATGCAGCTAGAATCAAAGAAATCCCTGGAGGTGTACAGGGGATACAGGAGTTTACTGAAGAAGGAAACAGGATGGCGAATAGGGGGTATGAGGTAACCTTGCCTGAGAAGATCAGGGTGAATCCATAGTGGTGCTTTAAGTATATTAAAGGAAAAGCATTAACTAGAGCGAGAATAGGATCTCTCAAAGATCAAAGTGGATATGTATGTGTAGTACCATAAGAGATAGGCAATATCCTCAACACATATTTCTCCTCTATGTTTACAGTGGGGAAAGACATGAGTACATGGGAATTTGAGGAAATTAATAGTGATGTCTTGGGAACAGTCCATATCACAGTAGAGCAGGTATTGGATGTACTAGAATGTTTGAAGTTGGAGAAATTTCATGGGCCTTACCAGATATATCCAACAACTCTGCAATGGGCTCGAGAAGAATTTGCGGGGGCCCTGGCTGATAATTTTGATCATCAGTTACCACAGGTGAGATCCCAGAAGACTGAAGGATAACAAATGTTGTGACCTTATTAAAGAAGGACTGAAAAATAAAGCCTGGGAAAGACAGACCATTCATCTTAACATCTGTGGTAGGTAAATTACTTGAGAAGATTCTGAGGGATAAGATGTGCATGCATTCGGAAAATAGGGTTTGATTAGGAATAGTAGGCAAGGCGTTTTGAGTGGAAGTTCATGCCTGACGAATGTCCTAAAACTCTTTGCTGACGTGACCAGGAAAGTTGAGTAGGGCAGGCCGGTAGACGTCCAAACGTGTGGTGCTGGAAAAGCACAGCAGGTAAGGCAGCATTCGACGGGCAAGAGAATTGATATTTCCGGCATAATTCCATCATAAGGAATGTACAAAACATCGATACTCCTGCTTCTCGGATGATGCCTGACCTGCTGGGCTTTTCCAGTGCCACACTGTTCGACTCTGATCTCCAGCATCTGCAGTGATCACTTTCTACACGGGTGGTAGACCCTTGGAGAAAGGGTATTTCAGTTACACCAGAACAGGATGAAACTTTTCAGGCCCTAGAGCTGGAGGGAAGGGCAGGCTTGAGCGGCTATATAGCCTGGTGTTATTCCAGTATACCCCACAGTCCAGTCACTTTGTTGCCTCTTCCATTTCCTGTGTTACTGACTTCAAGTAGTTGAATAGTCAGATACTGTTGCAGCATGGTTTAAACTGGGTCTAATTCAATCGACTCAAGGGGCTGATTGGTCTCCTCCTGTAACTGTATAACATGCTCCAGGGGCTGAAAAGCTTCATCCTGTTCTGGTGTTTCCTTCTCTCGACCGCAATTTCTCTTTCATATCCAATTCTTTGTAGCCCTCAACTCCCTGATGTTTCAAAATCCATTAACATCTCTCTATGCCCCAAATCATTTCAGAGGTGTAGCTGTCTGGGATAGAGAAGTCCCAACAGTCGCTACCCTCTGAGAGAAGGAAATAGTCCCCACACATATGCCTTAGCCTATTGACATGAGCAAAATTTTAAGGACATAGCGTCCAGCTGTCAACAGGATTCATTCCTACCATTGAGCAACTCGGTGGTATAATTTACCTGTATTCCCCACCTCACCATGCCACCTCCTCCTACTCCCCACCTCGCCTCTTTATCTGTACAAGCATCCCCAGTCCTGAAGAAAGGTTCTACCCAAGGTGTGGACTTCTTCTCCTGATGCTGCCTGGTTTTTTGTGTTCTTTTAGCCTCCTGCATTCCAACACTTGCATTTTTAAACCAAAATCTCTTCTTGTGTAATATGTCAGAGAGACTGAACGAGCTGAGCCTCTTTTATCCAATAGCTGCGATGGGCTGAATGGCGTTCTCATATTTCCGTGAAACCAGCTTTAGATGCCGAATGAGCTCCTCGTTTTTAGTCCTGTGGAAATGTTAATTTTCCAGTAGTACTGTTACATGTTAATAACACCAGCTTGAATGTTGTCCAGGTTTTGATGCTTTATGCTATCTTTTCTGAGCATCCTCACTTCTGATCGAACTATGGAGGGTCAGACTTTGCTGAAGCAGCTGAAGGTGTTTGTGCCGAGGAAGCTACCTGGAAGATCGCCCACAGAGATATCCTGGGACTGAGAGGATTGATCTCCACCAGCCACTTTGTGTTCTGAATGGCCCAACCAGTGGGGAGTTTACAAATGATTCCCACTAGGCTCAATTTTATTCAGTCTCCTTAACACCTTGTTCAGTTATGGGGTAAAAACAAAGACTGCAGATGCTGGTAACCAGAGTCTGGATGAGAGTGGTGCTGGAAAATCACGGCAGGTCAGGCAACATCCGAGGAGCAGGAAAATCGACGTTTCGGGCAAAAGCTCTTCATCAGGAACAGAGGCAGGGTCCCTGCAGAGTGCAGAGATAAATGAGAGGTGGGTGGAAGGGGGGAGAAAGTAGCATACAGTACGATAGGTAAATGGGGGTGGGGATGGAGCTTGATAGGTCAGTGAGGAGAGTGGGAGAAGCTAGCAAAGAGTCGAATGGGTGAATGGGGTGGGGATGAAGGTGCTATGTCAGAGGAGAGGGTGGAGTGGTTAGGTGGAAAGGAGGATAGGCAGGTAGGACAGTTCATGGAGACTGTACTGAGCTGTAAGGTTGGCACTGGTGTGAGGTCGGGGAAGGGGAAATGAGGAAACTAGTGAAGTCCAAATTGAAGCCCTCGGGTTGAAGTGTTCTGAGGCAGAAGATGAGGCGTTCTTCCTCCAGGCGTCTGGCGGTGAGGGAGCAGCGGTGGACGACGCCCAGGACCTGCATGTCCTCGGCAGAGTGGGAAGGCGAGTTGAAATATTGGGCCACAGGGCGGTGTGGTTTATTGGTGCGGGTGTCCCGGAGTTGTTCCCTAAAGGGCTCTGCTAGGAGGCGTCCAGTCTCCCCAATGTAGGGGAGACCGCTTCGGGAGCAACGGATGCAATACATGATATATGTGGATGTGCAGATAAAACTTTGATGGATATGCAAGGTTCCTTTAGGGCCTTGGATGGAGATGAGAGAGGAGGTGTGGACGCAGGTGGCAGGGGAAGGTGCCAGGAAGGGAGGGTTAGTTGTTGGGGGACGTAGATCTGACCAGGTAGTCACGGAGGGAACAGTCTTTGCGGAAAGTGGAAATGGCTGAGGAGGGAAATATAGCTCTGGTGGTGGGGTCCGTTTGGAGGTGGCGGAAATGCCGTTGGATGATTTGGTTTATGCGAAGGTTGGTAGGGTGGAAGGTGAGCACCAGGGGCGTTCTGTCCTGTTACAGTTAGAGGGATGGAGTTTGAGGGTGGAGGTGTGGGATGTGGATGAGATGTGTATGAGGGTTTTTTTTAACCACGTGGGAAGGAGAATTGAGGTCTCTAAAGAAGGAGGCCACCTGGTGTGTTCTGTGGTGGAACTGGTACTCCTGGGAGCAGATTCGGCGGAGGCGGAGGAATTGGGAATGCGGGATGTACTTTTTGCAGCAGGTAGGGCGGGAAAAGATATAATCCAGGTAGGTATGGGACTCGGTAAAAATATTGTCAAGTCAGTGGTCATTAATGGAGATGAAGAGGTCCAGGAAGGGGAGGGAGGTGTCAGAGATGGCCCAGGTAAATTTAAGATCGGGGTGGAATGTGTTGGTTAAGTTGTTGAATTGCTCAACCTTCTCGCGAGAGTACGAGGTGGCGCCAATGCAGTCATCATTGTAGCGGAGGAAGAGGTGGGGAGTGGTGCCGGTTTAATTACGAAAGATGGACTGTTCTACGTAGCCAACAAAGAGACAGGCAAAGCTGGGGCCAACACGGGTGCCTATGGCTACCCATTTGGTCTGGAGGAAGTGGGAGGATTCGAAGGAGAAATTGTTAAGGGTGAGGACCAGTTCATCAAACGAATGAGAGTGTCGGTGGAAAGGTACTGTTGGGGACGTCGATTGTGGAGAAAACGGAGGGCTTGGAGGCCCTGGTCATGGCAGATGGAGGTGCAGAGGGATTGGATATCCATGGTCAAGATAAGGCGTTGGGGGGCGGGGAAACGGAAGTCTTGGAGGAGGTGGAGGGCGTGGGTGGTGACTCGAACATATGTGGGGAGTTTCTGGACTAGGGAGGAGAAGACAGTGTCGAGGTAGGTCGAGATGAGTTCAGTGGGGCAGGAGCATAGTGAGACAATGGGTTGGCCAGGGTGATCAGGCTTGTGGATCTTGGGAAGGAAGTAGAATCGGGCGGTGCGGAGTTCCCGGACTATGAGGTTGGAAGCTATGGATGGGAGATCTCCTCCTGAGGTGATGAGGTTCTGTATGGTCTGGAAGATGATGGTTTGTTTTTGGGGGGTGCAGACATGGTCGAGGGGGCAGTAGGAGGAGGTGTCTTCGAGTTAGCATCTGGCTTCAGCAGTGTGAAAGCCAGTGCGCCAAACTACCACTGCACCCCCTTTATCTGCTGGCTTGATGGTGATGTTTGGATTAGAGCAGGGGGAGTGGAGGGCTGTGCGTTGTGAGGGTGAGAGGTTGGAGTGGGGGAAGGGGTAGACAGGTTGTGATGGTTAATGTCTTGGCGGCAGTTGGATATGAAGACATGGAGAGCCGGTAATAGGCCAGCACCCAGTGTCCAGGTGGATGGAGTGTGAAATAGAAGGATGTCATTGATGCTACAAAACGACAAACCAACGAAGTAGAGACTGCAAAGTCAGACTGCTCCATGTTGTTCCTCCTCACTCCCTTGATAATGGTTCACGTGCGTTACATTAACGTGGTTTCCTGATGGTAAGGAGACACACCGGATGGTTTGTGCGATGTCTCAAGGAAGCATCTTCCATCTCTGAGAAGACAGACTAATCTTCTGCACGGATGTCAGAAGTTTTTGAGAATGGCCAACTCTATCAGTGTGTGGCTGCTGACAGGTTTATGACCAACATGATGCTCAGTGAAGGGTCTCACTCCAATGTACATTCAGACGGTGAGAGTTTGTTCAGAGCATGGAGCTCTCACTCAACCAACATGGTGGCTCCACACAGATATGTAAACTATCATAGAGTAATAGAGTTCAACAGACCCTTTAGCCCAAACCGATCCAATCCGACTAAAACGTTCATCCATGCTAACTCCATTTCCTGCATTTGGCCCATATCATTCTAAACGTTTCCGATCATAAATTTGTCCAAATGTGAAAATATGTATTGCGGGAAACACGTTATATTTCACGATATCAATGTTTTGTTTTAGAAATAATGAATGTTGGTTAATGACACTCAAGTTTTATTGCAATCACATTTTATTCTTTTGTCGCATTACAAGTTACACACTCATTTCCTTCACAATCTCCCCATGGTACCATCACCACATGGATTAGTCTGGTGTAACACATTTTCACTGTCTCATTGTTGCAAGGAGATCATTCCTTACAAAGGAGAGAAAATCTGTTCACAGTGCCCCAAGTCCTGTCTCAATATCACTGTACAACCTCAATAAAGTATCTTCACTCTTATACTTCCATCATTTTTCCAACATTTTCAGAGCTGATTACGTATTCCTCCGTATGAATTCTGTCAGTGGCTCATAACCAAGGACATCCAGATCCTTTTCACTTAGAACACTTCCCATCATCTTTCCTTCTCAAAAATACAAAATAAGAAGGATGGTATGTTTTGCCAAATAATTTCATTGCCTTGCAAAGCGCTATGCTTTAAGCACAGCCACGCCGACTGCACAGCACTATTGCCATGGAGATGGTTGAAGATGCTGAGGAGGTGATGGCCTAGCTGTGTTATCTCTGGAATATTAACCCAGGGAACAGGTGATGATACAGACCCCGGATTTGAATCTCTCCACGGCAAACGTTGGAATTTGAATTCAATAAAATATCAGGAATTGAGAATCAAATGAAACAATGAAACCACTGTGTTTGTCCTACCTGGCACACTCATGCCCTTCAGGGACGAAAATCTACCATCTTTACCTGATTGGTCTTACATGTGAGTCCAGATTCACAGCACTGTGGTTAACACACAATTGCAATTTGAAATAGCCAAGCCAGCCACTCTGTTACATCAAAGTCTACAAAGAAATGAAACCGGGCGGATCTCAGCACTGAGTACTTACAGCCCATGGACTGCAGTGCATCAGGAGGCAGCTCACCAATACCTTCTCAGGACAATGAGGAATGGAAATTAATTATTGGCCCAACATCCCATTAATGAATAAAGGAAGATGATCACGCTCACGGAAAAGAGACAAAGGGACACTTCAAACCGGGACTTTGATGTACACCTTACAAGGGCATGAATTTCAATAATTTGGGAACAGGACAAAGATAAATAAGATTAATCTGGATGTTTATTTCCATTCCAGCTGATCATCAACAATCCCTTTGTTTGCTTCTTCCTCTCTATCTCTCTCTTTCTCTATCTATTCAACTCCCTCCTTCTCCCCGTCACAACAGACATCCCTGTCACCAACATCAGTCACACTATTTCCCAGTTGCGTTCAGTTTTGATGTATGGTCGTTGGACTCGAAATGTCATTTCTATTTTTCTCTCGACCTGAGGCTGTCAAATCTCTTCAGATTCTCTGGCACTTCCTCGCTCTTTTTGTTTCTGATTTCTAGCATCATTCTTTGTTTTTTTTCAACCTTTCATGTTGTTATTACATGGGATTTCTGCATCACTGGCAAGGGCAGCACTTGTTGACCTCACCAAATGCCTTTTACTGTGAGGCCATTCCTAAAGGCAGTTGGTCTGACGTCAGTCTTAATCCAGACCAGATAATGATGCTGGATATCTTTAACAAAGGACAAGAGTGAAATAGATAAACTTATTTACGAAGTACTGGTGGGATTATATTAGTAAAATTTGCTTTCATTTCCCGTTCCTGTCATTTGAATTTAAGTTCTGTCATTCTCTGAAATATGATTTGAAACAGTGTCATGAGTGTAGTACCCTGGGCCACTGAATTACGTGAACAGCGACATTACTACTCTGACACAGTGTCCCTGTCATGAATTTACTTTACAGACAAGAACAAGATTGTTATGGAAACATTTGTAACGGAAAGAGTGATTAGAAGAGAACTGGAATCATAAAGTCTGAATTTTACCAAGGTATAGATAATGGTTTATTTAGCACCCGCACTGACGTCACGATGGGGTCTGGGGATGTCATGGAGCTGGTTGTGGGTAGCTTTGGTGATGGAGAGAATACCTAGACATAAATCAATTCAGGGCAAATATGTACTTAGGGATTGTGACAGTCTTGTTTTCAGATGTTTGTGAGGGCAGAGGTGTGGACAGTTCTGAAATTTGTGGAGATTGAATGGATTTGCATTTGAAACTGAAGACAAAAGTTTCGATCTTTACTAAATATTGATAACAGAAATATCACTGAAGTTCACCATGGCTTGTGGGATTAATAAATTGATAGAGGTGGGGAGACTTACCAGGAACGCCAACAATAGCGAGCATGGGATAGTAACCAGCCTGAATAATCAGCAGTACACCATATATCCGATATGGTAATATGTGCCAATTCCAGGAAACAAGGTAAAGACCCCAGGATAAACTCCTGTCCATTCTTCCAGCATTCCATTCTATTTTTCTTAGATTCTGAACTGCTGGTGCGACATTCCAGTCTACTGTTCTCAGATTATGATCCATTGTTCGAACATTCCAGTCTATGGTTCTCAGATTCGGATCTCTCCTCTCCCTATCTCTGCTACAGCTGATCCCTGTTAGTGTTGGAGGTGATGCATCCGCAGCTATAATGGGATAAAGCATTGCAAGAAGCCCTTTACATATAGAAGAGGAAAGCCATCCAGTGACATAATTAGGATCCATGGAGATTGACATCAATCACAGTCATTGAACAAACAGATCCAGTTAACTCCTTTCAGTATGCTACCTTCAGTTCACAATAACAATTGAATTCAATTGAATGTTGACATCGCTGGCTAATGGTCACATCTCCCATCAGCAATTACTGTCGTGAAGTTAGTTGTGAGGAAAAATGATGGATGCTTTCTTGTTGCAGGCTCGATGCTTCTGCTGTGTTGTCCATTTGCAATACTGTAACTGCCTGAACGCTCCACCAAGACCACCCAAAATAAACACAATCTAGATATTGTTAACACGCTGATTTCGCCTCGATTAGAACAGGTGCCAAGCAAAGATTTTCAGTGGGCATATTTGCCCTGAACATGCACAGGAAGTGCGGATCTGTCTGGACATTCCTCTCGTTGCTCTAATAAGACAATGTTGAATCTTCAACACACAATACGATTAAGCACTGTTTTCTGTAAACTCACGAACACCTTAATACACTTTATTGACTTGAAAGCAGTAAGACTTACATTTTTGGAATTCAGTCCAAAGCCAAATCTGGAATGTTGTCGCAAAGCCAGTCCTTGATTGTCCTTGATTTCTTTAAAGAGGCTCTGAACGACCCAAAATTCTAATATGTCAGAATTTTTAAAGGTTCATTGGTGCCCTTTCGTTTATACCTAACAGATAATGCCTCATCCAGAAGCCTTTCATGTCTTTAAAAAGGAACATGTATAATGAAGAGGACGTGGCCAGCTCCCTAGCTGGACAGGTTGAATCAGTTATGGGGTTAGTTGAGTCAGGGTCACTGGACGCTCTCTGCCTCCTTCTGCGCTTCTGACCTTGTAACCTGTCAGCAGTTGTGTCAGTTTTACACTTGGTGCCAAGGGGTTTGTTTATTGGGATTGTTGCAAGTATTCTGGAACAGCATCCTTCAGTCGGAATAGCCTGCTGGTTTCAGATACGATACGTTATTCAGGTATTCTATTTTCGGTTCCTAATGTTTCATTTGGTAATTTGGTAAATAAATGTTATTTGTTTAAAACTCGGCAGTCTCACCAGCTGATTCACTCTGGAAATATCAGCTACACACTAACCTTCAACAAGTAGCAAAGGTATGGTCTGGGCTACCTGCTTAAAATGTTTTGAGGGGTCGGATTTGGCCCATAACAGACTGGAGCCCTTTGCCGTATTTAGATATCGAGTGGCAGGTGTTAGTGTCTCTTATTTCGTGTGTTGGTTGGCGAGTAAACAGAGCTTCAGATAGCGATGGTTCTTGCAGGAACCAAGCTTGTTTTGGAGGTGGAAAAAGTGAGCTTGCGGGTTTTACAAAATGCACATAAGTCCAAGCAGCGAGAATTAGTAGACGAAGGTAGTTGAAGCTATCTCCGAATGTGAGGAAAGATGAGATGATTGTAGCTTAGCATTCCAATTTGCTGGAAACTCCATCAGGATCTGTAGAGATGACTAAACTTCAATTGTAAATGAAGCAGCTTGAGGTAGAAGCAGAAATGAAGCAGTTTGAGCTGCGGATAACATTAGAAGAGGAAGAAAGAGAACGAATAGGTTTAACAGAAGAAAGAGAAAAAATAACAAATAGCTTTAGCAGGAGAGAAAGGAAAAGGGAGAGCATTTGAGCTTCAGAGATGGACACTTAGAGAAAGCGTCTAAACATTTTCAGTGGCCAGTGACCATGTGGATTTTGTTGACCCAAACAAAACTTGTAGGTAGAGCTAGTGAAGTATGCGCAACACTATCAGAGGAGGGATCTGGGGTGAATGAGGAGGAGACAAGTGCATATGAGCTTGTGCCAGAATCCTACAGACAATGTTTCAGGAATCTAAGGAGGGATCCTTGTCAAACTCATGTTGAGTTTGAAAGGATCAAACAAAGTAATTTTGATAGATGGATAAGAGCTTTAAAAAGAAAGCAAACCTACGATGCTTTTCGAGAAACAATTGAATTGGAGGAGTTCAAAAATTCACTACGTGACATAGTGCAGACTTATTTGGAAGACTGGCCGCTGAAGTAGCTACTGATTATTACTAGAGATTATTGATTATAAAACTTGTTTTGGCTTCTAGAATCAATTTCAGTCCATGATGGATAGAAACTTGGGCAAAGAGAAATCCTCACGTAGAAAGGGAAAGGTAGATCTCAGTGAAGATCGGAATTATAACTTTTCACAGGGTAAAAAGGAAATACTTGAAGGAAACAAAGAAGTTAACAAGCTCTGGTGTTTTCATTGCAACAAATTAGGACACTTAAAATCACTATGTTGGTGGGTTCAGAAAAAATAAAACACCGACGCAGGAAAACGGGATAAACCTGAGAGTTTTGTAGGAGTGGTAACAGAAAACACAGTGGAAGCTAGAAACCTGCATCAGAGTGTACAAACGAATCGGAGGTTTGTTCAGGAGGAAGTGACAGATCGGCTCAGAAGTGAAGCAAAGTGAAAGTTTATTCACATAGAGCAGGTAAAGAGGATGCAATATTAAGGGACACCGTATCATCTCAATCTATGCTTCTGAAAGATGAGGAGGTATGTACTCCTGAAGAACTATTTCCAGAAAATGTACTGCTAAAGGGAATTCATCTTGAGACAAAAGTACAACATTTTGTAAAGCGAGGATAACATATTCAGAAAAGTGTGGAGCAATGGTGGGAGGGGTATTGGACAAACTCTCAGCTCCAGGAATGCAATTTATCCTTGCGGAAAATATAGCTGATTCACTGGTAGGAGTCCTGCCTACTCTGGTTGAAGACCCAGTGGAGACGCAGGCAACTGAAGCAATGCAGGATTCTTATCCTGGAAACTTTCCTGATTGTGGGGTAACAAGTTCCCAGTGTCACCAGTTGAAACAGACAATATCAAAAATGCAAAGATAAGGAAGCTTAAGTGGCATTAATGGAGAATTTGTTACATCAGATAGTTGAGACAAAACAGGAGCAAGTAGGCGATCATGCATGTATTTTGAGTTCAGCTAAACTAATTGAGTCACGGCAGAAAGATAAAATATTAAACCAGTTGCATCAAAAAGCATATATGTTAGGAATTTTGAATGTATCTCTGAGTGTCATTACCTAAAATGATGTCCAGATAAGGAAATGGAGACAATCACATAGTCAAAGAGATGAGAAATTGGAAGAGATTCATCAAATAATTTTGCCAATGGTGTATAGAAAGGAGGTGATGCGAATCGTGCATGAGCTACCAAATAGAAGACATTTAGGAGTGACGAAAACACAGGCTGAAATACAGAGACATTTTACTAGACTGCAACATGATGTAGTTGAATTTTACCAGATGTGTCATACGAATTGGAAAAACACGGGCGATAATAAAACGTGCACCTTTCTTAACTATTCTGGCATTTGAGGCACCTTTTACAAGAGTCTTAATTGATGGGTTGTGCCCCGAACACAAAAAAAGTGGGCAGTATTTGTAAACAATAATGGATGCATCGACTAGATTTCCAGAGGCCACCCCAAGATGCAATATTACAGCTAAAAGAATTGCAGAGGAATTACTCCTTTTTAAAATAGGTAAGGACCAACAATAGAGCTACAGGGAGATTAAGGGTTCAAAGTTCATATATAAATTATTCACAATAATGTCTTAGGGATAAAGCAATTCAAATCGTCTGCGTACCATTCAAAATTGCAGGGACCGCGATAAAGGCAACATAAAACATTATAGACCATGTTGAGGGCTTATGATCAGGATTATCCAGATGATTCGGTTAAGGAAGTTCCATTTGCGCTTTTTGTGTTCAAAAAAGCACCAAATTAACAGAGCAAATTCAATCTATTTGAATTAGTGTTTGACCCATTAAAATTGATTAAGGAGAATGTAGTAAATTAGTATTCAAAGGTCATACTTTTGGACTATATCTCAAATTTTTGGGAACAATTAATAGCGCTGGGGAATTGGCTGGACAGCACTTAAAAGTATTGCAACAGGCAATAAATCAGGAAGTGGACAGGAAATTTAAAATTTGCAATTTTGCTATCGGGGGTAAGTTATTACTGTTGCTTACAGTGATAGGTGAACCTTGAAAAGCAAGGTTTAGTGGACCTGGTAAGATAAAAAGCATACTGAGTGGGGGTAACTACTTGATAAGGACTCCAGACAGAAAGACATCTCGCAGCGTATGTCATGTGAATATGCTCAAAAGGGGAAAAGGTGTTAATGATTATGGCGTTCCTTAAATAAAGTGGACAATGAGGTAGTTTTCTAAAATTGGGATAAATTATTCAGTACGTTTCTGAGAAAAATTGTAATGACTAGAAAGAGTTATTACTATTACATGGGAAGATAAGCAGAAATTAACTTGGAAGTACTAACCCAATTGTACATAATGTAGCTATATGAGATGCTGTTAAGATTAAGCAACATTCTTCCGGGCATAATCCTCTAAAGTTGCCACAGGTTGAGAAGGAGATTGAATGCATGCTCTAAGGTGACATGATCAACGTGCGTTACAGTGACTGGAACTCACCCATAGTCATGGTGCCAAAGCCAAATGGTACCCAATGGTCATGTGTGGACTATCGTAAAGTCAGTGCAGTTAAAAAGATTGATCTTTGCCCAGTTCTGCGATTGGAAGACTGTGTTGAAAATGTGGGACAAGCAACTTACATTTGGTATGAAAAACGTGTCGGTCACATTTCAGGGGCAAACCAATAAATTATCAGATTATCCAATGTGTGGTGTGCATTGATGACCTGGTGAAGTTTAGTCAGTCATGGAAGGAACATTTACAGCATTTATCGGATTTGTTTTATTGGCTTCGGAAGGCAGGCTTGGTGGTAAACCTGGCAAAAATTGAATTTGCCAAAGCACAAATCACCTTTCCGGGCCATGCTATTGGACATAGATAAACGGTGTCATGGGATGTAAAAGTGAAGGCAATTGGGGAATTTCCCATCCCGTTGACAAAAGGAGCAGTAGTATGGTTCCTGGAAGTGTGTAGATTTTATCGAAGGTTTGTGCCTTATTTTCGCAATGTGACTGCTCCACTCACTGAATTGTTGAAGAAAGACGAGAGGTTTCAATGGACAGAGAACTGTCAAAAGGCATTTGACGGCATGAAATATGTATTAACCACTGCCCCACTATCAGCCTCACCTGATTATGCAAAACCATTCAAGGTGGCTTTAAATGTGAGTGATGTGGGTGTCGGTGCTGGGCTCCTGCAGGAAAGCGACGAGAAGACAGAAAGACCTAGTAAATATTTTTCCGAGAAGTTGAATGCTCAATGTTAGAAATACTCATCAGTTGAGAAAGTGAATGTGAGCTTTGTGTTGGCAGTACAACGTTTCAGTATTTATATTAGCAACAACATATCTGAGACAACCATGTGCATTGAACATAAACCATTGACGTTTTTGGAGAAACTTAAGTTCAAAAATGCGAGACTGTTTCGCTGGAGCCTGTTGTTGCAGCCATTCAATTAGAAAACTGTGCATGTGGCAGGTCTTGAAAATATGATTGTTGATGCATTGTCAATACTTGAATTACAGATTGAGACACTCAGTGATGGGAATACCACACACTGAATCCGGATGTAGTTGTGCATTTTTGCATGTTTATAGTAAATGTATGTACATCTGTATTTTAGTGTACTAACCACAATTTCTTTTTGGCTGGTGGGGGTTGAAACCTGAAGACATCTTTGGATATTGATGATTCTGTTTTATATCAGGGGAGTTCTCACAAAGGTAGTCTCTTTTCAAGGTTATGTTATTTTTGAACTGTTTTCAGAGATTTTCTAACCATCCCAAGGTTCCAACATGTCTCAATTTTGAATGCTTCATTAGGGTACTTTGGTTTTTACCTAACAAATAATGTCTCGGGAAGAAGGCTTTCAAGTGTCCAAGAAACAACTGGTGTAATCAAGGGGATGTGGCCAGTTCTCCAGCTGTACAGGTCAGTACAGTTACAAGGGTTAGTTGAGTCAGAATCATGGTTGAAACTAGACGCTTTCCTCTTCCTTCTGCTCTCTGACTTTGTAACCTTTCTAAGCTTCTTCTGTGTATATTTTACTTTTTGTGCTCAGGGTTTGTTTACTGTGATTATTGCAAGTAATTTGGAACAACATCATTTAGTTGTGTTAGCCTGTCAAGTTCGGATAGGATGAAATATTCAGGTACTGGATTTTCAGTTCGTTGTGTTTCATTCCTTACTTTTGTAATTAAATGCTGTTTGTTTAAACGTCGGCAGGCGGACCAGCTAATTCAGTCTGGGAATATCCACCATACTCTAGCCTTCAACAAATAACAATATTGTGGTCTGGGCTATTTGCTTAAAAATGTTTTGAGGCGTCGGGCCTGCTCCATAACAAGGTCCAAAACCTTGTTCATTAAATGTCATGAATTAATGTGTATGGGAAGGAATGAACATTATATTGGCTATGAGACAGAAAGGGCTGGGGCCAGAGGATGAAGAGCCCTGAAGGGAGTACAGTAACTCCCAGTCGTGAGTCTTCAACCATCACTATTTCTGACAAATGGAATGAAATGAAATGCAGAGCAAGAGAACAGATGACCTTTGGTACATGGAATGCTGAATGACAATGTGAACAGAACAGGTCATCTTTAAATGTGATGTACAGAATTATATTTTATATAGATACTGTTTAATCACAGGTTATACAGGTTGTTAAGATTGTTTATATCTGGACGGGATATTCAGAAATATAAACAGACACAGATAGCAAAATGTATTGAGTTACAGTCAGTTGCAGCAGAGTTAGAGTGAGAAACAGCTCATACCGTGCTGGTACAGAGATGATGGGCTGCATGACTACCATAGAGTCATAGAGGTGTACAGCATAGAAACAGACTCTTCGTTCCAACTTGTCCATGCCGACCAGATATCCCAACCCAATCTAGTCCCACCTGCCAACACCCGGCAGGTATCCCTCCAAACACTTCCTATTTATATACACATCCAAATGCCTCTTGAATGTTGCAATTTTACCAGCCTCCACCACATCCTCTGGCAGCTCATTCCATACACGTACTACCCTCTGCACGAAAAAGTTGCCCATAAGGTCTCTTTTATATCTTTCCATTCTCATCCTAAACCTATGCCCTCTAGTTCTAGACTCACCTACCCCAGGGAAAACATTTTGTCTCTATATCCTATCCATGCCCCTCATAATTTTGTAAACCTCTATAAGGTCACCCCTCAGTTTATGACGCTCCAGGGAAACCAGCCCCAGCCTGTTCAGCCTCTCCCTATAGCTCAGATCCTCCAACCCTGGCAACATCCTTGGAAATCTTCTCTGAACCTTATCAAGTTTCACAACGTCTTTATGACAGGAAGGAGCCCGGAATTGCACGCAATACTGAATGTCCAATTATTCAGAGAAATATATTGAAAATATTTAGCGACTGAGGAGACAATGTGAGTCATAAAACGCACTATGTCATAATTAATGAACTGTACTTACCTTTCTTCGAGTGTAGCTGTCTCTAAAAGGCCTTTTAAATCAAAATCACTTTCATGAGATCCACGCATTTATTTGCGGAGCTTAAAGAAGAAACAGAATCTAGCGTAATACATGCGTCATTGGCACAAGTAATGGGAACAGGAATGGAGCATATTGTCCAAATATAACAGGGTTCAGCGTCTAGACCAATAAAAAAATATTAGAGATAGTGGAAATTTGAAATACAAATGAAAAATGATGGAGAAATGCAACAGATGACGCAGGCTCTGGGCAGAGACACAGTTAACATATCGAGTCTGAAATGAACATGTTATCAACAAGTCATATTGGACTCAAAAAACGTTAATTCGATTTTTCTCTGCCCTGATATTGCTAGAACTGTGGGGTTTCTCTCCAGCAATTTCAATTGGGTGCAATGGCAAGAGACAGAGAGGGCGGTTACTTTTCGGACTGAAGGCTTGTGCCCAGCAGTGTTCCACAGAGGTAGGTTCTGGGTGTTCATTGTTTGTCATTTATGTACATGATTTGCGTGAGAATATCGAAGGCATGGTTAGTAAGTTTGCAGATGACACCAAAACTGGTGGCACAGTGGACAAATAGAGTTCAAGCTGGATAAATATGAGGTGCACTCAATTTTGTTTGTTTGTTGCTGGCTTGTGAACCAGGAATGGGATTTTATTCCTCATCTCCTGTGGATCATCTACATATTGATGAAGAAAATTTTCGTGAACATATTTGACAAATTTTCCACCATCCAATCCTATAATACTGTGGTAGTCCCAGTCAAATTTTAGAAAATTAAAATCCCCCAGTATTACAACTTTATTAAGCTTACATATATCCGAGATCTCCCTACATGTTCGTTTCTCAATTTCTTTCTTACTGTTGGAGAGCATTCGGTACAATACCATTGAGGTGCTCTTTCCTTTCTTATTTTTAATTTCTACCAATATATTTTCAATGGACGATTTGTCACAAATGAGCATTTAGTGCAATCTCTTCAAACAGATCTTTGCTTTCTTATTTTTAATGCTACCCGTATATTTTAACTGGATGATTTTTCAGAAATATCTTTCTCAGTTGCAACATTAATTTATTCCTTAATCAAAAAGGGCAGACCTCCCCTCAAAGCCAACTGCATGATTTTTCTATCCTTTCTGTGACACTTAACACCTGGAACATTGAATTGTCAGTCTTAAACATCTCTCATGAGAAAGTGAGGACTGCAGATGCTGGAGATTGGAGTCGAGAATGTGGGGCTGGAAAATTAAGCAGGTCAGGCAGCATCTGAGGAGCAGCAAAATCGCCGTTTCAGGCAAAAGTCCTTCATCGGCTCTCTTGTTCTTTAACATGCTCTGAGTTCATCAGCCTTCCCTGTAAGACCCCTTACATTTAAATAAATGCAATTGAGTGCTTCAGAATTACTGTACACTCTTGACTCTCTCGTCTTTCTTTTCTAATTGACATGCTATCCTCACATTCATAAACTTCTCCATCCATCCTACAATTTGTTATGCTACTTGGAATATCCCCCTTGCTGTCTCTATCCATATAAAGTCTCCCTATATATGAGCAAATTTCTCTGGTAAGATATTGGTTGCTTTCCAGTTTAGATTAGACCATTCCTTTCTGAACAGGTATTTTCTATTCTAAAATAGATTCCTCTTTCCCAAAAATCGAAATCCCTCAACGACATAATAGTTCTTCAGCCATTGATTTTTCTCCTTTAACCTTGTGTTCCTTGCCGGTTGCGGTTGGCATTGGGAATATATCAGAAATAACTACTTTAAGGTTTTATTTTTAATCTTCGACCTCCCCTCTTAAAATCATTCTGTACTGTTTCAACCTTTCCCTAAAATATCGTTCCTACCACTATGTCCAATAATTTCTGGCTACTCAATTTCACCGTTAACAATGTGCTTGAAAAGTTTAGGAACGTTCTTAATCCGAGCACAGGGAAAGCAACAAGCTATCCTTAATCTATTGTCACTGCCATAGAATCTCCTGTTGATGCCCCTGACAGAAGAGTTCACTGTAGAAATAATTCTACTAAATCTTGTCAAACGCTGCCGAACATAAGAATCATTCCAAGTGTCCAATAACTGATGGCTCTTCCATTTTCCTCAGAGACACAATTACCTTCAGCAGTTCTAAAAACTGAAAATCATTTTGATTGAGGTATAGCCACAAGAGAATTTTGAACTATATTCCTATCTTTTCTGACAGACATCAATCTATCTGACTGATTTGCTGGATTTTTTTTTTCTAAATCTCCAAGCCATCCTCTCTGTCCCTTAAATGTAACCTTAAAAGCAGGATTTCTTTTTACTACACATTATGTTACCTTTCATTACCTACAGACAATGGAAATATATATACTTATACGTTTCAAACATACAAAAATTAAATGAAATCAGCCATTCAGCTAATTAAATCAATAAAAGTATTCCCCTTCAACAAATTCTGAGAAGAAAAGTCTTCTCCGGACCTGAGCATGTGTAGAACTCTCCGCAATGAAGGGACAACTCCTTTGTTTTTTTAAAAACTGATTAACTTTTCAAAACTAAAACATCTATTGCTGCGTAATAAAAGAAACATTTTAAAACGTAAATAGACATTTCTTTTTTTAAACCACCTTAAAAAGATATTTTTAAAAAATATTCGTTTGAAAGAAAGTAGTGAGTTGTTTTGCTTTTATTGTTTGCTTTTGAATGTTAATAAAACAAAATAGAAAAAATAATGTTAAATTAACAAACTATGATAACTATATCAACTGCAAAAAAGACTACATGAAATATTTGACTGCCTGCAATCCCAGGAGCAGCTGTAAGCTCCATGCTGCTGTAAGAACATTTTTTCGGATCTGTTTTTACAATATGAAGAAAAATGGGCGTATGCCTTAATAATTTGTTTCCAATTCAAGATGACTTACGATATAATTTGATCTCCTGCCATGAGGCTTTATATGTAGAATTTAATTGAATCTTTATCATCATCTCTCTAGCTCTTTCAAACAAAATTATGAATCTGTGTCCATCGTACAGACGGAAAGTTCCTTCAGCTCTGACTGTTGCAGGGAACGATGGAAATAACATTATCCAGGTCCACATAAAACACAAATGCTGCAGTGAAAACCACCTAAACCTAATCCAATAATAATTAAGTACAAGCCTTATGAATAAAACATACAGAGGCGTTTAGTATAAAAGGGGAATTGAGCTCCATGTCCAAAATAACATTTGTCCAAAATAAGAAAAAGCCTCAACTGCATCATCGAAATAGGAAAAAAAAACAAGAGAATGGAATTCTTAATTCTTTCCCTGTGAACTACATCTGAAGAACACGAAGAAAATCAAGGCCATATAGTGAACTTCATAAAAGATGATGCTAAGAATTGGAAGGATGGAGTTTGGGGGAAATGATAAATAGTGTTGTTGATGACACAAAGATGAGATGGTGACTCACAGTCAGAAAGAACGTGTAAGGGTGCAGGAGGGTATAAACCTATTGTTCAGATGGCCAGATCAATCGCTGATGAAATTTTTCATTGATAAATGTGATGCATTTCAGAAGTAACAAGACAAGACAGTACTCAAACTGATGGGAGGCTCGATTTATTTGATTTTACTTTTAACCAAAGAAGGATCAGGTGTGCTCCTGATGGAGGAGTTTAACAGCATGGGGGGGAGGGGGGGGGATGGAGAGGGTGAAGAGAGAACAGCTTTTCCCTTTACTCCGAGGCTCAATAATAAGGAGACACACTGTAACTAAAGTGAAACTGGTCTCATCATTAATATGTAAACTGTAGAAAAACTTTCCTATTTGACAACGTGTTTGCTTTTAAAATATTTCAAGATTTATATTGCCTCCCGAAAAATGCACTGTTTTTCCATTCAACTCGCCAACGTTCACAAAAACAGGCACATTTTCCCAACTATGATCCAAAGTCCAATATTTACCCGTTCCCTTAACATTCCCAGACCTCTTTAAATTACTTATATCCTCTTCACATTTTCCTTTTCTGACCATTTCAATGCTTGTATTCTCCCATGAAACATTCAAAATATTGTTCATAAGACGTAGATAATGACACTTTACAACAATGTTGATAATGTAATATTTTTACTCAATATCTAAACTATAAAGTTGCAACAATGCTAAAGTGTTTTGTTGTCCCGTCACCCACTTCTCAAGCTGCAGTTTCAAATAGCCATTAAATCTAAAAGGACTTGCCAAATCTTTACTTCTGATCTAAATGGCCATTTGTCCCATTATTATGAAATGGGCATATTAATTATGGATTGACTGTCTGACTGCAACAGTGTGATTTGGTTTATTACGAACTAGGATAGGCCATCTGGTTGCCAGGCCTGCTGTGGTAATCAACAAAGTCTGACTGCGATATTTTATCCACAGTAATGTCATGTTACCCACACACAAAGCAACCTGCATCTCCCTCATCCAAACCCCATGATTCCTGTTTCCTCAGCAACCAACGATGAATATAATCCAAAGAACTACAGATGGAGCAACACAAGAACATAGACGTTAAGACTGGTGGTAGGAAATTCAAGTATGCACTTATCCACACTAAACACCATCGGCCAGATATAGCAATCTGCCTTATTTTCCAAGCCTATCAATATTCATCTGTAAACTCTTTAGCTCCTCATTACAGCCTGTTTTACCACCTTGTTTTATACTATCTGTGAATTCAGTTACTGCACTCAGTCTCTCCTTCCAGGTCATTTGGGCAGATTGCAAACAATTGAGGTCCGAAAACTGAATGCTGCAGCACCTCAGTAGTTTCACTTTGCCAGAAAAGACGATTTACCCCAATGCTTTGCTTTCTATTAGTCAGCCAATTCTCTATCCAATTCAATACTCTACACTTAAGCCCTGGAACCTAACCTTCTAGATCAGTCCTTTATGCACCATCTTGTCAAATGCCTTCTGAAGTTTAGATGTACAGCAGTTACTGCATCCCAATTATCCACATTGCTGGTTACATTCTTAAAGAACTCCAACAGATTTGTTAAGCACAACCTTGCTGACACTGGTAAATTGATTTTTGTTTTTCCAAGTGTTCAGTTATTTCCTACTTTACGGTTGTTGAAGAAACTTCCCCACGACAGATGTTAAACTGATTTGTCTATAGTTTGTGATTTGTTTGCCTATCTCCTGTTTTGAATGCTAGTGCCACATTATTAATTTTCCAATACTTCGGCACTGTTCTAGAATCCAGGGATGTTTTGATTATCGTAACTAACGCATCCAGTACCTCTGCCGTTACCTCCTTTAAAATGATAGAATGCAGGCCGAGGGTCTGACCTGACTTTAATCCCATCAATGTATTTAATATCTTCTTCCTCATCATCGTACTTCCATCAAAATCCTTTGCAATTGTTGTACATTTTGGGAAGAAATTATCTTCCACAGTGAAAATAGGTAATGTTGGTTTTGCCTCTGCCGCTTTTGAGTTTCCCAGTATTACCTTGCTGTTTTCATCCTCTAAAATACCAACATTTCGGTACAGCATTATTTTCCTTATTGTCTACTCAGAGAAGTGTTCTTTATCAATTCTTATGATTTCTGCTCGTTTTCCTTCGTAGCCATTTTAATTTTGTTTTTAGTAACCATTTGCTGACAATGTAAGCGTTTTCTTTAATTCATTCACAGGATGATGGCGTCGCTGGGTTACACAGCACTCATTGTCCGTCCCTAATTGCCCAGAGGGCAGTTAAGCGTCAACCAAATTTGTGTGTGTTTGACGTCACATGTAGGTCAGACCAGGTAAGGAGTGTGGTTTCTGTCCCGAAAGGAGCGTCATGAAACAGATGGGTGTACCCAACAATGAGCAGTGGATTCATTATCATTGATAGATTCTTAATTCTAGGTTTATGTTTAATTTATCTTCCACCATCTACCATGGTGGCATTTGAAGCCGTGTCCCCAGAACATTACCTGGATTAATAGTCGGCGATAATACAACCAGGCTATCACCTTCATGTTATTATTGATTTCCTTGTTAAGACATAGATCACTTTGCACCTTTTTACAATTCCTGTTCCACTCAGGATTACACTTTAATTGAGGGGTTTTGATTATCTCCCTAAGTAGTTGCCACTGTTCTTCAACTGTCCTGCCCTTTAATGCTTTGCCAAGTCCACTAGAGCCAACCCCTTCCTCAGGCCAGTAAGATTATCATTGTCCAACACTAAACCTCTCATATGTGACTCTGTCTTTCCTGTTTCAATCTGAATGTAAAACCCCGGCATGCTGTGGTCACTCTTTCTAAAATAATCCAGTACTACAATATGATTTATCACGCGTTCCTCATTACGTAATACCAAAGCCAGTTCTCTGTTTGATTAGATTACATTTTACTCGAAGAAATAATCCTTCATACATTTGGTGAATCGTTCTCTGAGGCTCCCCTTGCCAAATTGATTAGTCCAGTAAATATGAATGTCCAAATTACCCATGATTACTCTTGTGCCCTTGTCTCAAACCATCAATGTTCCCTGCTTCATGCTATTCGCTACTTTGAAAGTAGGTTGCCGGGGTGGGAGCTTGTGGGCTGGAAATGCTCCTTCCAATGGGTTTCTTTCCATGTGTAATATTTTGAACCAGATGATTAGTCATTATCGTCCCACGTTTTAGTATCCTTTCTTAATACAGCCTTGACATTATCCTTAACCAATATAGACACTGCACCTGCTGTTTCTTCTTGTCTGAATAGAGTCCCCTTGGACATTTAGCAACCCAGTCCTGACCTTTCTGTAACCACGTTTCAGTAATCTCCACAAGGCCATACTCATTGACCTTTGTTTGAGCTGTCAGCTCATTCATTTTATTCCAAATACTGCACACATTTAGTTAAAAGGTTTACCACATATTCAACTCGACTATCTTCCTCTTCCTTGTCTCACTTCCAGGTGGCACAGGGAGCAATCCCAAGATTACAATACTGGACATCCTTCTTTTAAACTCACTCCGAGATCCCTGAGCTTTTTTGCAGGACCTGTCACTCTCCCTACCTATGTCATTGGCATCAACGTGTACCACGACCACTGGCTGTTCACTATACCCTGAACATGCTCCGAGACATTCTTGATCCTGGCACGAAACACCCTTTGTATGAAGAATACATAGAATCACAGAGTCCCTACGGTGGGGAAACAGGCGGTTTCACACAGCATGGCCACGCTGACCCTCCAAAGAGAAACGTACCCAGACCCATCCCACTACTCTGTTACTCTGCATTTACCCTGACTAATGCATCTAACCGGTACATTGCTGAACGCTATTGGCGAAAAGTAAACATACCAGACCTATTCCGCTACCCTATTTTGAATATGCTTTCTCACAACAGATACTGCCAGAACTACTGGGCATTTCCAGCAACTTCTGCTTTTGTCACTGATCACGATTGCATATTGATAAGAACATTTGCAACTCAGACTTGAAAAATGCCGAATTTAAACTTTCAGGAGAAATCTAAATATTTGTTTTTTTCAATAATCCCAGTAAATTTTAATTAAATTACTTCCTTCCTGTACATGAACGTCATGTGCTCACTTTTCAATCCTGAATAAAGGAGTTTTTTCACGTTTTTTCATATCAGAAAGCTCGGAAACGTTGCACACTTACTTCTTCTCTGGGAATGTGATTGCATCTCATTCTTTCATGTCAGTTTAATTATAGCGGATTAATCACAAAACACACGCACACAGACACGCAAACAGACACACACACAATGTATTACTTTGTTGAAGAATACCAGTGACATCGTTAGTAACTGGAATCATAACTGGAAAGAAGGATTTAGATAAAGGAAGGATGACAGTAAACCGGTCTTTTTATGGAACAGAATATGCTATTATGTGAACTTACTAAGATCATCAAATTTACAGAAAACAAAAAATATTGTTATGAAGGTGTAGAGGTGTACATTGTGCTGTGAAAGGAGTTAAAGTATAAAATTTGACTGTGAAATCAACAGTGAGTCTGAGTTGCCATGGAACAAAAACAAATTCAAATTGGGCCAGTCAGTTTAAATTATGCCCAAATACACTGAAATCCAATCGAGTTTGAAATATAATGTATTTTATGACTTCCAAATCAATGAAATGATCAAAACCGTTCATTTTGAACATTTAGGGGGAGAACTGCCAAGGACAGCCACAAAGATAGACTGCTATCTTTTCTAAAAGGTACCTGTCTAAAAGAAGTTTGTACAGCAGAACATCGAAGCCGACCCAGAGAAAAAATCTACAGAGCAAAATCTACAAAGGAGAATTGAAAAAGCTGACTGGTTTTGAAACGCGATATATTTTTTTGTAAATATTAATCATGGTGTTTTGTTTTATCGGACCAGTATTGTAGTGTAATAGGTATAAGATAGGTTTAACGAAATGAGTTCTAAATAGTTGTTTATTTTAATATTCTCTGTTGTACTTAACTAACAAAATTGTTAGATTTACTTTAAATAGTGAGATTTGTAGATCGATCTTTGCGTCTCGAAATTTAACAGATTCCAGCATGAGGTGAACGTTTTCTCTGTGTTGGTTTAAATTAGGAGAGGGGTCTATCCTGTGTTGTAACAGTTGGCGGGCTTTCGTTTGCGATTTGAATAGGTTTAGACAGATCCAGTCTGAGATTTGGGCAGACTTAAATAGGTTTGGGCTGTGAAAAACAGACAGTAGGTTTAATTATTTGCACATTATTGTCCGAGAGCTTTAAATAAAACGTCAAATGTGAGACAGTTTGTTAAATTTCGGTGACCTGTGGTTGGTTAAATTAAAAGTGAGAGAAATGGCTCTTAAAAATGTTAAAGAGGTTCTGGGGTTTGAAGATGATTCCCACATTTGCCGAGGGCGTTTAGAAGGAACGATAAAGGCCAAATGTTTAGAATTAGCAAATAACTTAGATTTGGGTCTAACCAAGAACAAGAGTAAAGCAGAAATTGTCAGGAAATTACTGAGACTCTAAGGTGCGTCAGAGAAACAGAGAAGTGCAGGAGATTTAGAAAAAAAAAAGCTTAAATTACAATTGAAGAAAATGCAGTTTAAAGATAAACAAAGGGAGAGAATAAGAGAGAGAAGAGAGGAGCACGTTCTTAGCTGATCAAACAGAGAAGACAGAGGGAGAAAAAGAGAAAGAAATTTCTGAGCAAAGAGAGAGAGAATTCGAACTTGAGAAATTGCGATTTAGTCAGCAAAGTCATGTTAACAGGATGGAGATTAAAAGGGGCGTTAGTGATATATACAACTGTGTCAAAACGCTGCCACGTGTTAATGAGAAAGGTGTTGAAGCCTTCTTTATTTCATTTGAAAATTTGGCTAGGCAGCTGGAGTGGTCCAAGGATCTATGGGTAATGCTAGTTTGGACTAAGATGGTAGGCAGGGCTAGTGAGGTATTTGCTGCGCTGTCAGATGAGGGTTCAGGAGATTATGAAGACGTCAAACAAGCTATTTTAAGTACTTACGGATTGGTACTGGAAGCATAGAGATAGCAGTTCAGAAAATTAAGGAAGGAACCAAGTCAGCCTTATGTTGAGTTCGAAAGAATTAACCATAGGCATTTTGATAGATGAGTGCAGGATTTTAAGATAGCTAAGACCTATGAGGCTCTAAGGGAGATTATTCTGCTGGAGGAGTTTATAAACTCACTTCCAGAAATGATAAGAATTCACGTGGATGAACAGAAAGTTCAGGAATTGAGAAGAGCAGGAGAATTAGCAGATGAATACATGCTGCATAAGACAAGCTTCCAGCCAGAATTTCGTCCTGTGAGGGATAGAATTTGGGAGAAGGGGAGATGCTATAATATAAAAGAAAGTGTAGAGAATAAGAGATTACCACAGGTTAAAGAAGATGCCCAAGAGAGTGGAAAGGAGGCGAAAGACCTCAGGTGTTTTCACTGTAATGGAATGGGACACAGAAAATTACAGTGTCGGTGGTTTCAGAAGGGCTCTAGGAAAATGATGTTTTCACTGCCATAAGGAGGGATACGTATGGTCACAGAGCTGGTCGTTAAGAAAGGCACTGTGGGAAAAGATGTGGTAAAAGAAGCTAAGCCAGTGGCATTAGTGAAAATTTTAAAGGAGACCCCAACACGAGCTGAGGAGATGCAGGGAAGTGCACAGCCTAGGCAGGGACTGGATGTGGAGTTAGTATCTGATATCTATAAAGAATTCACCTCTGTGAGATACGTTTTCTCAGAAATAACAGGGGGAGAAGGGCAAGAAGTTATAATTTTAAGAGATACAGGATTTAACCAGTCTCTAATAGTAAGGGATGAGCAAATTTGCAATCTTTCTGATCTGTTACCCGAGAGTGTGGTGATTTGTGGAATAGATTGACAGAAATTTAGCATTCCCCTATGTACGGTCCTATTGGAGTGCCTACTGATGACTGGGGATGTTACAATGGGAATGATTGACAGAGAGTCAGTTCCAGCAATCCGGTTTGTTCTTAAGAATGATTTAACAGGGTCCAAGTTGAGAGTGGTACACCTGGTTGTGGAGAAGCACAAGAAAGACCAAGAAACTGAGGAGTTAAATCAGAAATATCCTGGTATTTTCCCAGGCTGTACAGTAACCAGATCCCGCTATCATAAGTCACAGCACGAAGCACCGCTAAAGACAATGATGAAGGAGTTGAGGTTCAGTTACTGGACACCCTGTTTGCAGTAATGATGCAAGGAAAACCTGAACAGGCAGTGGATCAGACAGAGGTGTTTCGTCCTGAAAGACTAAGGGACTTGAAACAGACAGACAAGATGATAAAACATTTATATGTGGATGTGTATTCTGAAAGGAAGACAGAGGATATTCGTGAGGGTTATTATCTGAAAGGTCGAATTTTAAGACAGAAATGGAGACCACGTCAAGTTAGTGCAGAGGAGAAACTTGCTGAAGTTCACCAGATTGTGTTGCCGATAGCATACAGACAGGAAGTGTTATAGGCAGCACATGAATTACCTATAGGAGGTCACCTAGGGGTATGAAAGATTCAGGCAAAGGAAAAAATCATTTTTATTGACTAACTTTTGGTTAACTTTTGACATACTTGTCATACATGCCAAATAGTAGGTAGGCCAAAGGCAGTAATGAAACTAATACCTCTGTTGCCAATTCCCGCATTCGAAGACCCCTTCATGTGGGTTATAAATGATTGTATAGGTCCCCTCTTGAAAAGTAGAGGAGAAGAAGAACTGGAGAAACAGGTGTCAGTTACTGCTGCGCAGAGTGAGGAATCAAATCCAAATCTTGTGGATTTTGATGTGCCTCAAAATATGTTAAAAACTTAGAAGTCCTTGAGCAGTCGGAAACGTTCGTAAACTGTCTGTCTCAGGCACATAGAACAAAGTTGAAAGGTTTGTTATTGCAGTATGAGGAAATATGTAAGAATCATATGGGGAGAACTAATGCTATTGTACATGAGGTAGACGTAGGGAATACGTTTCCGATAAAACAGCATCCATATTGGCTTAATCCTCTCAAAGCCAGACAGGTCCAGAAGGAGGGGGAGGCCATGTTTAATGACGACATCATCAAACCAAGCCAGAGCGAGTGGAGCTCGCCAATCGTCCCAAACTGGACAGGAATCAATAATTTTTCTTGGAAGGTCAACACTGTTACAAATTCAGATCTATCCATTACCAACATTGGAGGACTGTATCGAGAAAGTTGGACAAGTCAGTTACATCACCAAGTTGGATTTAATGCGAGGTTACTGGCAGGGTGAAAGAAATTTCTGAATGTTAACGCCAAATCAGCTGTATCAATTAAAACTAATGCCCTTTGGAATGAAGAACACAACCAACACATTCCAAACACACAAGAACAGATGTAAGACTGGTTTAACAAACTATGCAGTCCATTTGGATGACGTAGTGATCTTTAGTAAGTCCTGGAAAGATCACTTGGTACAGTTGGCAGAGCTCTTTACACGAATAAAAGAAACAAAACTGGTGGTAAAATTAAATCAAACTGAATTTGTGAAAGCAGACGTGATGTTCTTGGGACATGTTCTTGACTCCATGGAATGCAAGGACAAAAGCTACCGAGGAATTTCCACGACCAACCTCAGACAAAAATGTACTTCATTTCTTCGGACTCAGCGGATTCATTCAGAGGTTTGTTCCAAACTTCAGCAGTGTAGTGGCACCGTTAACCGATTTGCTGAAAAAGAACACAAAGTTCTGGTGTACAGAACAATGCCAGGAGGCCCTCGACCATTAAAAAGAAATATTGACCACCAACCCAGTTTTAGATACACCAAACATTACGAAACCTTTCAAAGCTGCCTTCGATGCTAGTGACATAGGAGTAGGAGCTGTATTGCTACAGGACGATGAGATGGAGTTGTACTTTTCAAAGAAACTCAACAGCCACGAGAGGAAACATTCCATGATTGAGACAGAACTATTGAGTTTGGTACTAGCCTTTAGGCATTTTAATATATATGTCACGAATAATGCATTGGAGACAATTGTGTACACGGATCCCAATCTACATACATTATTAGAACGCTTTAAAGAATATTTCATTGTAGACTATGTTACAGACTTTTAATTTTAAAATTGTACATGCAGCGTGTCATAAAAATGTAATTGCAGAGGCGTTCTCACGGACTTAACAAAAAAAGTTTAGATGAGATTTGTATTTATCCAATGTTAAATATAGATATGTGGGAAGAAGTTAAGGTGAACTTGGATTTAAGTTATCAGTATGTTATAGTAATCTGTTTAAAGAATACAAAAAGAAATAAGACCATGTTTTCATTATGATGGTTCATTTTTGAGAGGTAAGGTGTTATGAAGGTGTAAAGGATATTGTACCTTTAAGAGAGTTGAAGGATTTACAAGCACAGCGAGTTCTGGAAAATTTATAATGTAACATTTGGTCCAGAAGCTGGCAGTACCTGGATAGCTATGAGACAAAAATAAAATGAAATTCGATCAATCAGTTTACATTATGTCCCAAGATTCTAAACTCCAATCAAGTTTGAATTTTGCATTTTGACAATGTTAAAAGAAAAAAAAATGAAATGACCCGATGCTTTGAGGTATAAAACCAAAAAAAAAAAAAATGAACAGTTGGGAGAGAAGTACCAAGCCACTAACATCTGCAGACTGCCCAGAGAATAGCTCTCCTAAATATGCCTTTATTTGTCAATGACCTGTGAAACAGAAACCCGAAGGAGAAGAACAGATGACAGAGGAAAGTACAAAGAGAAGATTTGACAGCAGTCTGGTTCTGGAATTTGAATGTTTTAGTAAATCTTAATTTTTTTTTCATTGGACCAGTATTGTAGAAGGGAAAATAAAAGATAGGTCAGAGAAAGATGATTAGGGGTTTAGATAGGGTTGACCATGAGAACCTTTTTCCACTATGGAGTCAGCTATTATGAGGGGGCATAGCTTTAAGTTAAGGGGTGGTATGTATAGGACAGATGTTAGGGGTAGGTTCTTTACTCAGCGAGTCGTGAGTTCATGGAATGCCCAGCCAGTAGCATTGGTGGACTCTCCCTCTTTATGGGCATTTAAGCGGGCATTGGATAGGCATATGGAGGATAGTGGGCTAGTGTAGGTTAGGTGGGCTTAGATCTGCACAAATGCTGCCAGACCTGTTGAGCTGCAGTTCTCTTGACTTTCTTATGTGTATCATTGACAGCCACGGTTGCGGTCCTGGAGGACAGGAGGACATCTAATGTTGTTACATTATTTGTAACAAGGCTGCAAGGAAAAGCCAGGGAACTGCAGACCAGTGAGTTTGATGTCAAGCGTGGGTAAGTCTTTGTAGGAGATTCTGAAAGGCAGGATTTACATGCATTTGGAAAGGCAAGGACTGGTTAGAGATATTCAGCATGACTTTGTGTCTGGGAAGCCACGTCTCACAAACTATATTGCAGTTTTGAAGAGTTGACGAAGAAAATAGATGAAGGTAAAGCAGCATACTTTGTCTACGTGAATATAGTGAGGACCAACAGGTTCCACGTGGTAGCCTGTTTAAGAAGGTTACATCACAGGGGATCAGGGGGAGCTATCCAATTAGATACAAAATTGGCTTGACAGTAGGAGGTAGATGATGCTGGGAGACATTTGTTGTTGCAATTGGAGGCCTGTGATCAGTGGTTGCCACAAGGACCAGGCTGCTGCTGTTCATTGTTTTTGTAAATGATTCGGATCATAATATAGGAACCATGGATAGTACGTTCATAGATGAAACCCCAAAATTGCTGTTAATAGTGGACAGTGAAGAAGGTTATCTTGGAGAACCTTCTTGATCAACTGGGAAAGTGGGCTGATGTTTGGCAGATAGAGCTTCATGTAGATAAATGTGAGGTGTTGCATTTTGTAAGCCAGGACAGGATTTATTCAGTTAACGGTAGGGCATTGGGGAGTGCTGTCAAACAGAGAGATCCAGGAGGCAGGTACATAGATCCTTGAAAGTGGAATCACAGGTAGACATGGTGGTGAAGAAGGCGTTAGGCACGCTTACCTTCATCAGTCAGAGCATCGATTATAGGAATTGGTATATCAGTCTGGTCATCCTTCACTGTACTTCCTCAATGTCATGTTTATCCTTTATTAAGTAAGGAAACCAAAACTGCACACAATACATCGCAATGTTTGAGATGGGATCTCACCAAGGCCCTGTACAGCTGCAGTAAGATACCCTTACTCCTGTCCTCAAAATTCCCTGCAATAAGGTCAATCCATCACTTATCTTCCTAACTGCTTTCTGTCCTGAAATATTGCTTTCAATGACTGGTGTACAAGGAGATCCAAATCCTTTTCAATGTTACAGCTTCCCACTTGGTGCGTCTGGGTACGGTGGGCAGCGTGCCAATGCCATTCCCACTATTTACTTCTAGGTTCAGAAATTACTGCCCTGCATGGACATTAGAGGTCTGCAGAGAAGAAACAAAGTAAGAACATAAATCCCTTTAAAGGTCAACATGTTTCAACTAATCTCTTTTCAAATGATAGGTTGCTGTTCTACTGTTCCTACAAAAGTACATACCATCCCACCCACCCCATTGCTCTCCATCTGCCAGGTATTTGCCCATTCACTCCACTTGCCTCAACCAACTTGGAGCTTTTTTACATCCTCCTCACTCACTCACAATCCAAACTCATTTAGTGTTGTCAGCAGGTTGCGAAATGTTGCATTTGATTCCCTTAACTAAACGTTTGACATGCATTGGGAATCACTTGGCCAAAAGCATCAATCCCTGCGACACCCAGTTATCCTTGTACTTTAAAAAAGAATGCTTTATTCCTGTTAATTGTTTCCTGTCAGCTCTCCTATTCTAAAACTATGTTCATATTTTAACCCGAATCCTGTAACATTTGACTTTGCACACCAGGCCAGAGTCTTTACCAAAAGCTTTCTGAAAATCCAAATGCATTGCATCCATTGCTTCTCCTTATGTATCAACCAGTCAGTTTCTTAAATTTGATTTCCATTTCATCTTGACCCATTACATAACAACTAGGAGCATAAATAAGATCATGGCCGATCATTTCATGGCCTCAGCTCCACTTACCTGCCCATTCACCACAACCCTTTGTTCCTTTACTGCTCAAAAAAAAATCTATCTGACATTTAAAGGCATTCAATGATAAAGCTTCAACTATTTCACTGGCCAGGGAATTCCACAGATTCACAACGTTCTTGGTCAAGAAGTTCCTTCTCAATTCAATCCTAAATCTGCTCCAACTAATTTTGAGATTTTGTCCTCTTATCCTATTCTCACCTGCTACTGAATACATCCTCTCTATTTTTATCTTATGTATTCCCTTCATAATCATGCTTGTTTCTACCAGATTCTCCTTTATTCTTTCAAATTCCAATCAACATATAATTATAGTCTACTTAGTCTCTCCTCATAAGCCAACTGCCTCAACTCCGGAACCAACCTAGCGAACCCCTCTGCATCCACTGTAGTACCAAGACATACTTTCTCAAGTAGGGAGACCAAACCTGCACACAGTATTGCAGGTGTGACCTCCCAGCACCCTGTACAGCAGCAACATAACCTCCCTGTGTTTACACTCAATCCTTTTCGCAATGAAGAACACAATTCCATTTGCCTTGTTAATTACCTGCTGCATCTGCAGAGCAACTTCTGTGATTCATGCACAAGGACACCCAGCTCCCTCTGCAGAGACGCATGCTGCATTTTTACCATGCAAATAATAGCCTTTTTTACTGTTATTCCTACCAAAATGGATGAAATCACATTTATTATAATTGTACTCCTTCTGCCAGACCTTTGCCCACTCACTTAAACTATTTTTGTTGCTTTGAAAAGTTTATCAGTCCTCTGCACATTTGGTCTGCCACTCATTTCCGTATCATCTACAATCTTTGAGATATTACACGTGGTCACCAATTCCAAATCGTCCATCTAAGCGGTGAATAATTGCAGTTCCAGCACTGATCCCAGAGGCACACCACTAGTCACTGATAAGCAACCAGAAACTCACTCATTTATTCCCACTCTCTGCTTCCCGTTAGTTAACCAATCCTCTACCCATGTGAATACATTACCTGTAACGCCACACATCTTTACCTTATGCAGCAGCTTTTTTGGCGGCTCTGTGTCGAATGCCTTTTGTAAATCTCGGTACACTACATCTACTGGGTCCCCGTGGTCATAATGTCTGCATAGCTTTCCAGTAAATTAGTTAATTATGATCTGCCTTTCATGAACTGATGCTGTGTCTATCCAACGGAACAATTTCAATCTAGATGAATTGCTATTTATTTCCTTGATTACAGCTTGAAGTATTTTCTCCACTACACATCTTAGGCTAACTGGTCTATCATTCTCACTTTGTTTCTACCCTTTTTAAACAGTGGTGTCTGATTTCCTGTTTTCTACTCTGCTGGAACTGTACCAGAGTCCAGTGAATTTAGAAAACAAATGTATTTGCTATTTATTCCACCACCTCTCTTAGTACCCTGGGATGCTTTCCATAAGGGCCAGGAGACTTATCTAACTTTCGATCCATGAACTTGCCCAACACTATCTCTCTCATGGGAATGGCTGTTTCCAGGTCCTCACCTACCTTCCTCTCTTTAACAATTATGGCATCTTCTTAGTGTCCTTCACTGTGAAGACCGATTAAATATCTATTCAATTCCTCGGCCATTTCCTCACTAAATAACTCTTCTCACCCTCTAAAGGACGAATGCTTACCTTAGCCATTTGTTTCGCTTTATGTATTTTTAGAATCTTTTGATATCTATCGTTATATTCTGAGGTAGTTTGCTCTCATAATCTATCTATCTTATAGAGTCATATAGTCATAGAGATGTACAGCATGGAAACAGACCCTTCGGTCCAACCCGTCCATGCCGACCAGATATCCCAACCCGATCTAGTCCCACCTGCCAGCACCCAGCCCATATCCCTCCAAACTCTTCCTATTCATATACCCATTCAAATGCCCCTTAAATGTTTCAGTTGTACCAGCCTCCACTACATCCTCAGGCAGCTCATACCATACACGCACTTTTATGTTTATTGGCAGGTTTTATTTTTTGTTGCTTTCTTTTAACCTTTATAGCTTTCCCAATAGTCTAGTTTCCCACTGGTCTTTGCCATTATTTATGCTCCAACCCAGGGACCATCCTGGTGAATCTCCACTGTACCCCTCCAGTGGAACCACATCCTTTTGGCCCATCGACTCCACACTGATCCTCCGAAGACCATCCCATCCAATCCCCTCCCAATCTTTATAATCTGGCATAGTCTTTGTACCGTCATCGGTCTACAGCACGGTCGACACCCATCCCACTCTCCTACTTGAGGCCTGTAGCTGGGAATGTTATGAAACTTCAAGAGCTCGTCCAAGTCCTGTTTAGCTGTTATGTGGTTACCATAACAGCTCCCCTCTCAGGAAGTGTATTCCAGAACCGAACACCCTCTGGATGAAAAACAAATCTCAAATCCTCAAGCCCTTCACTTTAAAAGTGTGTTTCCCTTGTTTTGCCCCTTTGACTAAAAGGAACAACTGCTCTCTATCCATGCACCTCATAATCTTATCCTTCTGAATCACATACCCCTCAGTCTTCTCTGCTCCAGAGTAAACAAACCAGGCTTTTCCAGCTTCTGTCCACAGGTGATATGCTCCAACCCAGGGACCATCCTGGTGAATCTCCACTGCACCCGTCCAGTGGAATCACATCCTTTTGGCCCATTGACTCCACACTGATCCTCCGAAGACCATCCCATTCAATCCCCACCCAATCTTTATAATCTGGCATTTTCCAGATCCCTGGACATTATGGGTAGTTTAGCTTGGCCAATCCACCTAACATGCACATCTTGGGACAGTGGGAGGAAGCTGGAGACTGAAATTGAACTGAGATCTCTGGTACAGTGAGGCATCAGTGCTAACCACTGAGCTACCCAGTGTGGGCAACACAACTTTCCCAAATATTTCAGCCCTTGAAAAGTGGAGAATATGCAAACTTCACACAGACAGTCACCCAAGGCTGGAATCGACCCCAAGTCCCTGGTGCTGTGATGCAGCAGTGCTAACCACCGTGCTAACCTTTGGGTGCTCCCTAACCAGAATTCACTGGAATCTACTCACTGCCTAAAGCAAAGGGAATTCAGCCAAATCCAAACTCTCCCAGGGGGAAATCCCATTGCTAGCAGCTTGTGTGAGTACAATATCTTCAGAAGCAGAATAACGTTTTGGACAATCTCAACATTTTTCCTTTGTCATGAGTTCCAATAATATTTGGACCAAGTTCTTTCAAGTTAAATTGCAGAGAGAGAGAGAGAGTGTGTGTGTGTGTGTGTGTGTGTGTGTGTGTGTGTGTGTGTGTGTGTGTGTGTGTGTGTGTGTGTGTGTGTGTGTGTGTGTGTGTGTGTGTGTGTGTGTGTGTGTGTGTGTGTGTGTGTGTGTGTGTGTGTGTGTGTGTATGTGTCTTAGTGAGCATGTTTCTCTGTCTCAGATTTATACAAAATACATGTTGATGTACATATTGTCAATGTCCAAATTGTATATCTTTTATATGTCCATCGTAATTCGAGTAACGTTGCTTTGGGTTTAGATTAGATATTTTTAAAAATTGAGGAAACCGATCTGGCTTGTTCCTAAAGTTGAACCTGACCCAGTCTGAGACCGATATCATTTACAATATCACACTTAATTACACTGATAATTTGTCGTGACCTCTGCAGGACTGGGACTAGAAACAGAAACAATGAATCTCTAATCTTGGTAGGAACAGGGATAAGGAGGAATTCTCAAAAGGCTATTTGAGTGGGAATTCTCTGCCCCACAGGTTTGTGGTAACTGTGTGTTTGCATTTACTCAAAGATATGTTCGTGAAATATTTGACGGGAAAGTGACTCAAAGATAATGATCTGCAGTTGGGAACGTGGGATTGGAACCGCAATCTAATCAGTCACAATCTTAGTTCCTGGTGGGGCAGGGACCCACACCTGTTTCTCAGTTCGACTTTGCCCCATTCCATTCAGCCCCTCAATCTGCTACTCAAGAGCAATTGGAGACTACTTAATCCTACTCCCTGGTGCACAGAAACGGAGCTGACCATTCAGCCCCTGAATACAGTCAGACATGATTTGGTGTGGATTGGAAAACGCTCTTTCGAAAAGAGTGGGTGTTTCTGTGAAACAGTCCCCTCCTCTCTCTTTACAGACGTTCTCCTGGTTCCATTTATTGTTCATGTTGAAGGCCTAGATTCAATGTGAATAATGCCCCTATACTGTACCCAGATAGTGATCACAAAATCTTCTGGTCTCTCTGACTACAACATTCCTTCATAGGACTTCCAGAAAAATAACAACGATGAAACTTCCAATAACAGGATGCAAGAACAAAAGAAACAGGATAGGTCATTCAGCACCTACTGCCTGCCTTTCCCTTTAATAGGGTCATGGCTGATCTGCTCTCGGCCCCAGCTCCCGCAGTGTCTGATGTGTCAAACATCCATCCATCCCTGTCTTTCAAGTATCTCAGTATCTACCCGACCTCTCTGGAATAAAGACATGCCCACGGTCACTCCCCTCTGTGAGAAGGAAACACACTGCACACATACAGCGTGGCCCTTTGACGTCAACGAAATATATGAATACCAGGAAAGAATGACTGGCCCTGATAAAAAGGCAGTATTTGACTGATGATTGTATAAAAGAACATGAAGAAAATGTAACTTAATGGATGTTAGGAGGAATCTCCCCACCAGTTGGAGTGATTCAGCACAAAGAAGATGGCTGTGGTTCTTGGATATCCACCACCTCAGTCCCGGGACATCTCTGCGGGAGATTCACAGCACAATCTTCCTCAGTTTCTCCTCAATGTCTTTCCCCCCCATCAGAAGCTCAGAAGTGGGGAAGGTCAATGGAGATCACACAATGTTCAGAATTATGTGTCCTCCCTCAGCACCTGTGTCCACGTGCAGCAAGACCCGGGCATCATTCAGGCGTGTGCTGTTAAAAGGTCGGTAACATTCATGTAACAGTACTGTTGGACACTGTGCATTACTACAGTAAAGGGAAGAGCTCATTCAGCACCTCAAGCTCGCTTCACAGGAATGTGAGGAGATCATTCAGTCCATCAACACTATTGGATAAGAATTGGGATAGCCTATTCAATCCCTCCTGCCTATCACACAGGAAGAGAAGGAGCCCAGTCAAACACATTGAGCTGTTAAACAGGAACCAGGGGTTGCCCAATCAGGCCCTTGAGCTTCTCCACTGACACCAGGAGGCGGCCATTCAGCTCCTCAAGCCGCTTGTACAGAAATAGGATGATGTTTTTGACACCCCCACATGATAAACCAATGAAGAGGAGAGACTGCATGGATACACTGCTCCATGTTGTTCCTCCTGGCTCCATTGCTAATTGTACACAACTGAGACATCAATTTGGTTTGCTGACGGTGACGAGAGAAGACAAATGTTTCATGTGAAGTCTCAAGGAAGCATCTTTCATCTCTGAAAAGGTAGACTGGTGTTCTCTATGGAGGGCAGAAGCTATTGGGAATGGCTAACTGTTTCAGAAGTAAGGCATTGTCGCTGCTGAGAGAGTTGTGAACAATGTGACGCTCAGTGCAGGGTCACATGCCATTTGCAGATTGAGGTGGTAAGACTTCATGAGAGCCTGAAGCAGTCTCTCAACCAACATGGGAGCTCCACAGAACTACATAAAGTTCCCAGAAACACGAATCATGGGGAAAATGCAATTTATCATGCCAGCAATGTCTTTAAATTAAAATAATGTGTGTTCGTCCATGATCTTCAAGTTTCAATGTAGTAAACTCTTATTCCCTCACCGTGCTACAAATTAAACATTCATTTCCTTCATGCTCTCTTCATGCTACCATCATCCCAGCGATTATTGTGATAAAATAGCTTTGCACTGCCTCTGTGACAAGGAGATCATTGATTTATAAAGGAGAGAAATCCTGTCCACAATAGCCCAAATACTGCCTCAACAACACTCCACAACTCCTACACATGATTCATTTTGTAATGAAGGCTGCCATTTCATTTTTTTCTCCTGATTAATGGATGCCCTGCATGAACCTGCCCATGACTTATGACCAAGGACATCCAGGTCCTTTATTGCCAAAAGCACTTCCCAACCTCTCACCTTCTAATAATTACATGAAAAGGACTGTACGTGTTGTTCACATTCAAATCACTTATTTGTGTTACAAATAGCGGTGTTCCAAGGATGCATGTGATACCCAATCAGTCGTGGCCTTCTGTCCAAAGGAGGACCCTAGTCTCTGTTCTCCCCATCATCCAATTCTCAATCCATTTAGGAAATCCCTCTTACCCAAGGACTGTAACTGTTTTCACTCACTTGTGTGCAACCGTGTCAACCTTCTTCTGAAAATCCAAATACACCATTCCCACTCGGTCTCACTCGTCGATGTCACAACCAATATCCTCCATAAACACCAGTACGTTTTTCAAAGAGAGATTTCCTGTCCTGAATCTAGGTTGACGCTGCTCAATCATATCATTGTTCTCCAATGTTCTATTTATGATTAATTACAAAAAATGCTCAAAGTTTCCTCACTAGTGACGTAAACCTATCCCCCAGTTGGTTTTCTGTTTACACACTCCGTCTTGTTGTAAATATGTGTGGTCGTAATAGCTGCTTTCTAGTAAACAGGATCCTTTACAGAATCTATAGAGCTTTGACCTCCCTCATATAATTAAGCAAGCTATCCAGCAAGCTCAATTCTCCAACCCTATCTTTGTAGCCCTCTAGATTCATCACTCATCTGCTCCAGCAGCTTACCAACTTTCAACACAATGATTTTTTTCCAGTACTTCAACATTACTAATTCAAAATTTCCTGAAGTTCCTCGTTTTCGCAGTCACCCTGTTCTCTAATACTTCCAAAAATATTTTCTGTTGCGTCTTCTGTTTGGACAGAACCAATATGTTCACCTGACTGGATAGAGATGGCTTCTGTCACGTCGTGAATACGTGAGACTCTGGCATAATGGATATGTCCCCCATACCTGTCTGGCAAATTCCAGAATCAAAATGTTTGATGGACATTTTGAATACAGTCCTCTCCCTAGTGTGAGGCTGCACAGCTTTGTGATCTCCTCATTGTTGAAATAAATTGGCTTCACTATTTGCACCTGGGAAAGGTATACCATTGGGAAATGTTTGTGGAAATCTCAGTAAGGACAGTGCAGTGCTCTGCTCCTCCCTATGCAGTCTCTGCAGACCCAGATACACTGTAAAATCTATCCCCATACCTTGCACAGAGTAGGAACACCAGGTTCTCTGGTCTCCCTGAATGTATGCAGCAGCTGACAACACAAATGCAAGAAAACCATCCAGAGAATCTACACTGACTTTCTAATGTCAGGAGCAAGTAAATACTTACATATATGGAACACCCACTCAATGTATAAAATGCCTGCCTCTCCTCTGTTTCTATTCCTGGCTGATAAACTGTTACATTTCTGTGCAGTCCCAGAAATATGAATGGTTCTGCTCTCCATGGAAATAGTTGACAATGTCACTGCACAATTTTCTGTACCTCAGTCACGATAACAGCAACAACTCTATTGATGGTGGAGATGCTGGGGAGGTGGTGGTCAAGCGGTATTTTCTCTCGACTATAAATTCTGAGATTTCCACAAATATTTCCCAATTGTATACCTTTCCCAGGTAATGACCCAAACCCGGACATCATTCCCGCCATTTCAGACGCTGGAATTTGAATTCAATAAACTATTTGGAATTAACAATCTAATGAAATATTGATGGGTGTAAAAACTAAGAACATCTGGCTCACTAGTGTCCTTCAGGGAAGAAAATTTGCTATCTTCACTGGTCTGATGTACATGTGATTCCAGGCCATCAGCAGTGGTAGACTCTCAAATGCACTTTGCAATGGCCAAGTCTGATATTTAGTTATACACTACAAGGTCTCAAAGAAGTGAAACCAGATAGACCTGAGCACGGCCAGTCTACCGCACGTCAAAGTGCAGTGGTTCAGAGATGCAGTTCCCCAGCACTTTCTCAAATCAACTCGGAAAGAGAAATAACTGCTGGCCCAGCCAACACCCATGCCCCATTAATGAAGAAAAGAAGATGACCACACCCAGGATGGAGAGATAGAGGGGACAGAACTCCCTTGAAACAGGGACTTGGATATAAATATCTACATGGGCATGATACTCAGGAGTAATGGGAAAAGGTAAAAAAATAAATAAAAATGATCTCCCAATTTATTTCCATACCAGCTTATTATCCACAGTCCTTTTGTTTATATTTTTCGATGTCTATTTCTCCATATATTCAACACAACCCATCAACACATATTACACTATTTACCAGCTACTTTCATGACTGATGCATGGTGAGTGGACTCAAAATACTAACACTGTTTTTCTCTCGACAGAGGCTGCCAAACCTACTCCATTTCCCCAGCACTTTGTTTCCTTTTGGTTCAGAACCGCAACATCTTTCTTCGTTTGATTTAACCTTTATTTTTGTTATTGTATGGGACATTGGTCCATCGAGTCCACACTGACCTTCTGCAGAGCACTGCACCCAGACCCACTTCATACCCTATTCATGCATTTCCCATGGCTAACCCGACTCCTACTCTGTCCCTGCGTCTCCCACAGCTAACACACCTAGCTGCACACGATGGGTGATTTAGCATGGTCTATCTACTGAACCTGTGTGCATTGTGGGAGGAAACTGAACCTGACAGAGGTGCATAAGAGCATGAGTGGTATAAGCAGAGTGAACATACAGCAGCTGTTCCCTTTAGTTAAAGGGTCAAAAACAAGGAGGATCACGTTTAAAATGAAAGACAAGACATGAAGAGAGGATTTGTAGAATCTGTTCTGAACCCAGGCGATGGTTTGTGTCTAGAATGCATTGCCTGAGAGGGCGGATAAGAAAGGAAACCTCACAAACTTTATAAAGCACTTGTATGGGCATTGGATGGTGCAGACTCGATGGGCCTTGTCTTTAATACAAGATTTCATGTGGTGGCAGCCATGAAAGCTCTGATATATCCTGAAGCAGCAACCAATGAGACTTGTTGGTTTGTTCCATCGAACTGTGCTCAGTAAGTGGTGAGATTACAGACCAGCATCATCCCATGGAGTATTAGCACTTACTCAACCTAGGACAGCCCAGCCATCTCTTAAAACATCCATGTTAATTCACATGCTCAGCACAAGAATCGTCCAACGACAGCAACAGCATTATTTCAGCTGTTTGACACCATTATTTTAAGGACACCAATAACATAGAAACAGACTTTGCTTCATTATTATATAGACTTCTCGTGTAAGGTTGTTAGTTCTCTGAAGAATAATAAATTCCTTCTCATATATTCACATTGACAAAGAGTTCGTTTTCCTGCGACCGGCTTGTGTAACACTCCATCCATCAGCAGTAATATTTACTCCCAGTTAAACCGGTACATAAGATGCACAGCTGGCACTCCCTCTCAACAGCCACTTGAATGGACCAACACCAACTGGTCTGGAACGTCTCAAGGGCAATTAATGCTGGTCTAGCTTCATTAAAATCCCAAATGAATAAAAAGACAATTCGATTTTCTAATAATTATTAAACAATGAGGACATCTTATTGATCCATTGAGTTTGTCGCTGTCGTTGAAGTTGTGTGATCTATTTCCGTGAAACCATTTCGTGCATAAATTGAAAGAATAAAAGCTCAGGTCATAGATACACGGTAACGTAACATTCAAATGCAAGATGCCAGGGAATAGTAGTCTATAATACTTCAGGTAACTGGAGATAATGTAGTTTGGTGGCTTCTGGCTAGCGTAGTTGCATTGGGCTGAAGGGTCGGTTTGTATGCTGTATGACTGTCATTTTAACTGATGGAAACAGAGAATGTGGTCTCACTATTTCCACAGCTTGTGAGCATCAAATAGTGAGGAATACAATCTCCAAGGACACACAGGATTTGAAGCTATATCATTCTCCCTTCACTATCAAATTGTTAAGAACCCCGTTTCTCTCTTTGTAACATTCCTGTTAGTGTTCCTGCACCACAAGAACCCCTGGGTTCAATCACCATATTCTGAATAGAAATTAAATAGAGGCAACAGAATGCTGGCCTTGGTAATGAAACGAACCTCACAAGAACAACTGAATGGAATCTGCTGTATTAAAGATATCCATTCGACCCAATCTGATTTCTAAAGCAGTTTCAAGCGTGACTTTCCCTTTGTCCTATACTCCTGACTTCTCTGCAACATCATGAATCCTTCCTGAATGTTTTTGAGTGCCATTTAAAAGTCACATATGGAAAGCTGTGCCCAATAATCTGAAAGGAAAAGTCTTCATGTTCATGACAATCGTGTCATAATTTTTTTAGTATCTAAAGATAACAGAAATGTAGAAACTAGCATCAGGAGTAAGGAGTCAAAACAGCTCCGTTATGCGATAAGGTCGTGGATGATCTGATTGTGGCCTCAATCACACATTCCTTCTTTGCCCTTACAATGTTAGTGCGTCATTCTTCGTCAATAATCTGCCTGCCTCTGGTTTAGGAATATTCAATGACTTATTCTCCATCGCTATCTGGGAAGAGAATTCCACAAAGACACAACATTTTGAGATGATTATACCAAATCGCCATCTTCTTAACAGAGACATTCTTCAGTTTTATAATCCATCAAATCATGGTAATCTCTCACACAAGCGGAAACATTGTTTCAGAATTCAACTTGAAAGACTACTTGGAATATTCTGGGATTAAACAAGATCACATGTTGTTGGCCTAAACCCCAGCTGATCCAGGTCCAGTCAATTCAAGACTTCCTCCAGAAATATACGCTCCTTCCAGGAGTCAGTTGAGTGAATCTTCTATGGATTGCATTTCATATCATTGTGGCCATCGCTCTCTCGATGTGCTTACACCATTACCTTGTAGATCTATAGAAAATCGCCCCTACTTTTAAATGTATTCTGTTTCAGAAAGTTTCAACATTTATCTTACCTCCCTAAATGTTTCATGTACGCGTAAAGTTTTTATTTTGTAACCTAGGTGCCTGGTTCCTCTGTGCCTAAAGCCAATCTCTCACTGAAATAATGCATTACGTTTCCATTCAACCCGCCAATATCTTTGAGCACAGACACATTTTTCCTACTATGTTCCATACACCAATATTTGCCTGTTCACTTGGCCCAACCTATATCTCTTCATAGGCTCATGTCCTCTTCATATCTTCCTTCTCCAACAGTTTCAACAGTTTGTATTCTTCCCTAATACATGCAGAATAATTAGCTACAGAAACGCACTGCGGCGACATTTCAAAGTAATTTAAAATGAAATACTTTTACTCCATGTCTAAACTATACATTTGAGACAAATCTAAAGTGTTTTGCAGTCCTATCAGTCATTTCCCATTACTCAATGTAGGGTCAGATTGTGTGGAATGTGTGTGGGTAGAATTGAGGAACCACAAATGTGTAAAACCATAGTTGGAGAATGTACAGGCCTTTGAATCATAGTCAGGCGCTGGGGTGCATGATAGACCAGGAGATAGAAAATACATGTAGGAAAGGAAAAGTTACAGTGAGTGGGGGGATTTCAATATGCAGGTGGATTGGGAAAATCAGACTGGTAGTGGTTTGCAAGGAAAGGAATTTGTGGAAAGTCTACAAGATGTTTTTTTGGAGCAGCTTATGGTGCAGGCAACAAGGGAACGGGCAATACTGGATTTAGTGTTGTGCAGTGAGTCAGACGTGAGAAGGAAGCTTAACGTGAAGGAACCCTTTGGAGGCAGTGATCCTAATATGATTGAACCTAAACTTCAATTTGAGAGGAGAAAGTAGAATCAGAGTTAATATTACAGCTGAATAAAGGCACCTACAAAGACATGAGGGTGGAGCTGGGTAGAATTGACCGGGAGAGGAGCCGAGCAGGAAAGATAGTGGAAGAGTAATGGCGGGAGTTTCTCGGAGTAATTTAGGAGTCACAGCAGAGATTCATCCCGAGGTAATATATGCATTGTGAAGGGGAATGCATGGCTAGGGTAAAAACAAAAGAGAAAGCAGTTAACATGGCAAATGGCAATGGGAAACCAGAGGATTGGAAAGCTTACAAAGAGGAACAGAGGGCAACAAAATAAGAAATAAGGAGGGGGAAGATTAAATAAGAAGTTAAGCTATCCAGTGATAGAAAGGATGACTGTAAGAGCCTCTTTAGATATATTAAGGGCAAAAACGGGAAGCAGAAGTGGCTATTGGGACACTGGAAAATGACACTGGAGAGATAGTAGTGTGGAACAAATAATAGATGAGAAACTGAATAATTATTTCACGTCTAATTTCACGGCAGAAGACCTGAATGATATCCGAAAAATTAAAGAGTGAGGAGGCAGAACTGATTAGGAGGAGTTGCTCGAAAAACTAAATGGATAAATAAGCTGGATGGAGACATGAATGGTGATAGTCCAGAAATTTTTGGAATCAGGGAGGTTCCCAGAAGACGAGAAAATTACGAATGTGACACCTTGTACGCTTTTAATAAAAAGAAAATTTTTGATTTTTTTTTTACAAAATTACAAAAATAGTACAAACTAGTACATTCTGCTTTACAATATAATAACAACCCCAATGTAGACTTTACAAACAAACTACTAATCTATTCTCCAAACTAGCAAACCATAAAATTGGATATGCTATAATACTAAAAATAAACAAAAGGAGAAAAGAAAATAAATAAGTAAATAAATAACTAAATACATATGTTTTAAAAATTATATTAAATCATAACAGAACCCATATTGTTACAGAATTCCTCCTCCCTGGAGTTCCCGAACCAGCCAGAACCATCCCCACGGCGAAGCAAAGGTTCTGAACAATGTGGCAGATATATCTATGTCAATGTAGTTCAAAAAGTACTGCCATGTCCTATAAAATAATTCCGCCTTTTGGTTCACCATATTCGTAAAAAAGTCAAGGGGGATATATTCCATGACTATCCTGGGCCAAATTGAAAGTCCTAGGGGACCTTCGGATATCAAATTCACTAAAATGTTTTTCCCGGGACAAAAGGCAAGGATAATGAATAATTTCCTCCCGCATACATCCAAACAAGGGAGGTTTGGGGTGCTCAAAAATAGAGGCACTGGGTCCCACCCAATTTCCGTACCCAAAATCTTTGCCAAGGCATTCGCTACTCTCTCCGAATACATGCGGATCTTGCGGCATGTCCACAGACAATACGTGAGAGTACTAACTGCGATTTTGCATGTAGGACACATTGGAGATGCTCCTGCCTTGAACTTTGCAAGTCGCTCAGGTGCCATTTGAGCCCAATGAAGTATCTTGAATTGGGTAGCCTGAGTTCTGTTACAGATAGACATCTTCCTGGCGTTTTTTCGGACGTCCTCTCACATCTCTAAGGAGATTACCATCCCCAATACTTGACTCTATGTTTTATATAACCGTTCCTTGTCCTTTGATACCTTATTAAATAGTTTGTGGTCGAGAGTACTTACCGCGAGCGGACCCATCGGCCGAAGCACTCTCCTTTCCCTATCTGATTTATATGGATTAATTATCAGTATGGTCTTCTTTTGTATAAAGTCTCGTATTTGAAAATATTGAAAAATATATTTACTGGACAGCCCAAATTTCTGACGCAGCTGTTTGAAGGACATCATGACCTCCCCATTGAACAGGTCTCCCAAACAGAAGATACCTTTGCACTCCCAGGTTCTGAATACGCATCAGTCAGCCCTGGCTGGAATCCCAACGTTCCCACTATATGGGTATGGGGGAGGATTTTTGTAGGTTGCCCTCATCCTGTCGCATTATCCTCCAGGCTTTGATTATATTTAATAAAGTAGGATATTTACAATGATCGTAACAACTGTCATCTTGTCCATAAATAGTAGATTGGTGAAGGGATATTTTGCTTTGGAAGGCTTCATATCTAACCAGATTGTTTGTGGGTCACAAGAGACTCAATCAGCTACGTAGGACAATAGAGAGCTCAATTGGTACCTCCTGAAATCCGGAAAATCCAACACACTTGTGGAAGCTGCAGCTTTTCAAATTTAATAAGGGGCCGTCTATGACTCCAAATAAAGTAGTCGAGCCAACCATAAAGGTTATGCAGCGCCTGTTTCGGCAGCATCAAGGGGAGCATTCTCACAGCTTATAACAGGCGAGGTAGGATATTCATGTTGACCAAAGCTATTCTATCTAGCCCGGATATCGGGAGATCTTCCCAGAGTTGAAGGTCCTATCTTATTTTCTCCAATAAATCTGTATAATTGGCTTTATATAGCTGACCAAATGCCGGAGTATTAAAAATACCTAAGTAAACAAAACCTCCCAGTGACCACCGAAAGGGGAAACGCGATCCATCCGTAAAATTGGATATACTGGCAAGGCCTCCCAGCGGCATGGCCTCCGATTTCATAAAATTGATTTTATAACCGGAGAACATACCAAATAAGTTAATCACTTGAATTAAGCGGGAAACAGATGTCAATGGATCATTTAAGAAAAGGAGGTCATCATCTGCATACAGAGTAATTTTGTGCTTGCCCGATCCAAACTCCAGAGTCATTATATTAGGGTCTGCTCATGTAGCTTCCATGAACAACTCAATCACTGGCGTAAATAATAATGGTGAGAGAGGGCATCCCTAACGACAACGTTTCCTAACACTAACGCTATCCAAACTTAAACCGCTGCTTTGGGATCATTAATTAATACTGTTACCCATTTAGTAAAGACCTCTCCAACACGAAACCGTTTCAGTGCATTAAAGAGATATGGCCATTCTACCGGATTGAATGCCTTCTCTGCTTCTAGGGAGATAACCAATCCCAGTATCTGGTTTATCGCATATTTAAGACTCTTCTAATGTTATTAGTTGATCTGCGACTCTGCATAAACTCCGTCTGGTCCTCTTTTATAACGAATGGTAAAACCCTCTCCAGTCTTAATGCTAACATTTTTGTGAGAACTTTAAAATCCACATTCAACAAGGACATAGGTCTATATGAAGAGCAGTCATCTGGGGCCTTTCCCTTCTTAAGAATGAGAGAAATATTTGCTTCTCTCAGAGAAGGCGAGAGGCATCCCTGACTATGTGAGTAATTATACATATTTATAAGTCGCCCGGCCAATCCCCCAATAAATTATTTGTAGAACTCAGCCTGGATTCCATCTGGTCCGGGCGCTTTGCCACCCTAGAGCTATCTTACCTTGTCATGTACTTCCTGGGTTGCCGGCGGCGGCATTCAAGAACAACACCTGCTCCAAGGTTAGGCCTGGGAGGGCCAGATTTAAATAAAAACTCTATCTTCCTCGTTCTATCCTCACAGCCCTTTGACCTATACAATTTGAAACAAAACTTTGTAAAGGCTGCATTGATCATTTCACGATCACAAGTCAGGGTACCAGCGCTCTTTCTAATAGAGGTAATGGCTTGGGGAGCCTTTTTTCTTTCTGGCAAAATATTCGAGATATCTGCCAAGCTTGTCACCGTATTCAAATAATCTCTGCTTCGCAAAAAATATCTCCCTCTTTGCTATTTGAGTAAGTGTGGGATTCAAAGTTGCCCTAAGAGCTGTGATCCGCTGTAGTTTAGTAATGGAGGGTCTATCCACATACGCTGTCTCAGCCGCCTTCAGGTGAGCCTCGAGCAGATACTGATGTTCTCCCTTTTGCCTTTTCCGGGGCACAGAATATGAGATAACCAAGCCCCGCACGTATGCCTTACCAGTCTCCCACATGACTGAAGGGTTACTGGACGTGCCTGAAGTGATATCCCAGAAGGTTTTAAATTCCTGCGAGAAATATTTAATGAACTTACTATCCTTCAATAGGAAAGGGTCCATACGCCAATGTCGGGAAGCTATCTCGTCATCACTAGTCTTAACCTCCATATATACTGTGGCATGTTTGGAAATAGTTATATTACCTACTTTACAAAACAATATTGAGTTCAAAAGGGTCGAGGGGATAGAAACATATCGCTTCATGTATGGTACATGTGTGGGTTAGAATAAAAAGCAAAGTCTCTACCCTGAGGGTGAAGACACCTCCACACATCTACCAGCTCCAACTCCCTACTCAGATCCGCCAACTGCCTAGATCTCAAAGATATGCCCACAGAGCTCTTAGGTATTCTGTCCACCCCTGGGTCGATGATACAATTAACATCTTCCCCTAAAATTGTGTGGCGCACCCCCAGAGCCATCAACTTGGAGATCACTTCCATTACAAATTTAAATGGTGCACCGGCGGGCAATAGAGGTTCAAAATCGCATATTCCTCTCCATATATTATGGCTGTAATTAATATATATCATCCAGACTCTTCTTTTATCGGGCTTAGCATTTGGAAGGGAAGATTCTTCCCAGTAAGATTGGCAATTCCCCAACTTGTTGAGCTGAAAGATGAAAAGAACACCACGCCAAACCAACCCTGTTGCAGCTTCGAATGCTCCTTATCAAGTAGATGTATTTCCTGTAGAAGGGCTACATCCACCCTTTCTTTTTTTAAGACTTATTAATATAATTTTCCTTTTGATTGGTGAGTGGCTCCCCTTGACATTCCAGGTGCACCACCTAAACGAATGACTAGCCATATAGTCCAAGCAAGCCCGAGACCCCCCAGGAGGGAGATCCCCACCCAAAGACATTGGATAAAAACCAAAAATGATACACACATAAAACACTCTTTAAAACAGCTAAATCAAAACAACTAAGAGCCACTCCTAAAAACAAATAAAATAAAACATATTTAAAAGGAGACTTTCCCCCTTGTTCACAAGGGGCACTACTACCTTCCAATAATCCCACCACAACATCTCCCAGCCAGAGGCATGCCCTCGGCCCAGGCATTACAAAGTAGAGTAAATAAATTCCAATATCTATAAGACAGAAATTAAAGGTGGGCGACCCCCCACACCAACACCTCGATACACTTAGAAAAACAACACAAGATGAAAATATATAAAATTACAATCGCAGCAAGTAATAATCAAACAAATTTAAAAAAAACACTCAGAACGTCCCCCAATAATCAAATAAACTGCACGAGCTATAGATAAGAGTCCATAGAAAGGATAAGGAATTAGCACTCCCCCTCCCCCACCGCCACGGAAAGATACAGAAGAGTAAAAAGGAAGAAAAGAGGAGAAGAAAAAGAAGAAAAGGGGCAAAATAAAGTCATTACCCATATCGTTCAAATCCTGCAGTCTATTTAAGAGCATCCAGGAATTCTTTTACTTCTTTTCCGGTGTCTGAAGTCATCTACAGATCCTCCATGACTGCAGCACAGCGTTGCTGGTTATCTCATAAAATATTGAATATTTAAATCCCTCAGACGCTTCTTCGCCTCATCAAATGCCTTCCTCTTGCGGACCACACGCAGAGAACAACATTATCCAGGAGCCCCTGTACATCTTGGCATGGGGATCCTTCTCCAACACTCAGGTGGACTCGAGCAACATCTGTTTTCCCTCTAAGATTGAAGTTGAACTATCACCTGGCGGGGGCGCTGGTCCAACCCGAGCCGGCGCATAGCAACCCGATGGGCCCGCTCAACCGGCACCCAGCCCAGCTCCGACTCCAGTTTCAGCAGCTGTGGGAGCCTTTGCTCCAGGAAATCAACAAGCTGCCCTTCCTCCTCCCGTTCGGGAAGGCTCAGCAACCGAATATTTTTCCGATGACCTCGATTTTCGAGGTCATCAATATGTTCATCTAAGGTCGGGACTCGATGTTCCTGAGCCCAGACCTGACCCATGGATGACTCAGCAGTGGTCTCGGAGGCTGAGGCCCATTGCCCTGCCCTACCCTCCCCGAGTTTCTCGATCTCTCCATCATGTTTCTCCAGCATGACCGAGATCGACTCCCACCTGGGCTGGTCTTTTCAATGGACTCATCAAGCCTCTCTCAGAGTTGAAGAAACTCCCTGCAGGTCACGCCCCTTTCTCTGTTGCTAAGGGGTAGTGGGGGAGAAGTCCCTGGCTGCTACGAACTGCGAGAGCCTTTACCTCTGGTCATTTTAAAAAGCATCAGACTGCTAAAGTTTGATGTGGAATGGCCACGGATGCTGGGCAAAAACTTTTAGCAATTTAGCAGGTGAGGTGAGGGTGGATATCTCACTTTGCCTGAGTCTTGGGCAGAGGTCTGCAGACTCAGACCTACTGGGTCACCGCTATCTTGGATCTCGCTGAGACCCTGTTTAAAAGGGGAATAAGGCAAAAGACAGAAAATTGCAAACTGATTAGCCTAACCTCAGTCGTGGGTACGTTCCTGCAATCCATTGCGAAGGATGAGATTTCTGAATAACTGCCAGTGCTTGGTAAAGTAGGGCGAAGTCAGTATGGTTTCATCAAGGGGTGGTCATGCTAATGAATCTGTTAGAACGCTTTGAGGATGTAGCAAGCAGGTTAGACCAAGGAGAGCTAATGGATACTATGTGTCTGGACTTCAAGAAGGACAGTGACAAGGTGCCGCATGGAGTCTGCTGAGTAAGACAAGGGCACATGGTGTCAGAGACAAGTTACTAGTGTGTAGAGAAGCTTGACTGTCTGGCAGAAGGTAGAGAGTGGGAATAAAAGGGTCCTTCTGAGGACAGCATCCAATGACAACTGGTGTCCTGCAAGGGAACCACAACTTTATACTTTGTATATTAACAATCTAGATGAAGGAACTGAGGGCAATTCAGCGAGATGTTTAGATGATGCAAAGGTAGATAGAGGGACAGGTATCATTGAGATGGCAGGGAGGCTGCAGAAGGATTTAGACAGGGTAGGAGAGTGGGCAAAGACGTGGCAGATGGAGTACACTTGGGAAAGTGCAAGGTGATGCACTTTAGTAGGAAGTAGAGAGGCATGGACTATTTTATAACTAGGGAGAAAATTCAGAAGTCTGAAGTGCAGAGTGTTGCGAGTTCCAGTCAGGATTGTCACAATATAAATGTGTATGTTGTGTCAGTAGCTAGGTAAGTGCTGTATCTGCCACACAGTGTGTTTGAAATCGTATATTCAGCAAAAGAACTGAGTCAACTCTTATGAACAATGATATTTGTTTGTTGAACACAATTAATATTAGAACAATAAAACATATTATAATGTGTTATGGTTTAACTTAACTTTGGATGATCACATACCACCCCACCAGAAGTTGACCGGATTCCACGTGGTGACGTCGTCTTGTTCTTCTGATGATCTTTTAGATGTCTTCTCTTTCAGTGGTTATTCTCGAGTTACCACTCTCTAAGCGGTTTTACGGTGATTCTTATCCTCCCAAGTCTTCACGCCTTTTGGGAAGGTGTGGAGAATCTTCCAATAGAATGATCAGGTTCATTTACCCTGATCAATCAGAGGCAACCTGGGGTTGTCACATTGATGGCCCAAGGGCGACATTCCATTGTCCCATTCAGGTCCAACTTCAGGTGTGTATTACCGGGTCTGTAGCTGTCAGGTTTGTTTGCAAACCATCTCTGGGTAACTGAAGCCTTCTGGATTCTGCAGCATGTGGATGAACACAGCGACTTTGGTCAAGGCTGGGTTCTACTTCCCAACATGCTTTAATCATTGCTCATTTTTGTAACTCCATGGTAAATTTTGTTATTGTCTATCGTAAGATTATTTTTTCAGGTGGCCGGTCTGGTCAGAAAGGCAAATACAGTGATGATATTTATTTTGCGATGACTTGAATGGATGGATTTCCGCGGCTCTATAAGACTCTGGTCAGACCACATTTGGTGTATTGTGTACCATTTTGGGCCCCATAGCTCAGGAAGGATGTACCTCCCCAGAGCGTGTTCAGAGGAGCTTCATAAGAATTGTCCGAGGAATGACAAGCTCAACACATGAGGTCTCTGGGTCTACACTCGCTGCAGTTTTTAAGGGGGAATGAGGATCTAATAGAAGCATACAGAATACTGGTTGCCTGGTCAGAGTAGACGTTGGGAAGGTGCTTCCACTGTTAGGAGAGAAAGGACTCAAGGACATAGCCTGAGAGTCAAGAGAACATCTTTAGAACGGAGATAATAAGGAACGTCTTCAGCCTGAGAGTGGTGAACCTATGGTAGAATGGCAGTTTCCTTCCCTAACGGACATCAGTGAACCAGGTGAGTTTTTATGGCAATCGATTCATAACCACCATCAGTCTGTTAATTCCAGATTTGATATCAAGCTCGCGACTTGCTGTGGCAGGATTTGAACCAAAGTCACTCGAACATTATCTGGGGTTTATCACATAAGAATTCAATGATAATACCACGAGGCCAATGACTTGACCAATCCTCCACAGTGTGTCTAACTTGTGCAGTGTGTCATGCACTGGGATTTGCCTTCATGTTATCCTTGATTTCCTTACCAAGATATAGATGATTTTTCTCCGTAATGCAATTCATCTTCGAACTTTAGTATCTCCCTAATTTTTTCCCAAATTTCTTCAGCTGTCCTGCCTTTGACTGTTCTTTTCTCCCCCCAGACCGTCAAGGAGAGGGACATGACGGATGTTGAGTTAGGGATAGAGCTCAGGGTCAAGTCGACAAAAAGAGGGAGGACGTTTTGGATACTCTAAAAGGTATTAAGGTAGACAAGCCCCCAAGTCCGGATGGGATCAATCACAGCTTACTGAGGGATGTGAGTGTGGAAATAACTGGGGCTTTAACATATATCTTTGCAGGATGATCGAACATGGGTGAGGTCTCGGAGGATTGGCGAATTGCTAATATTGACCCCTTGTTTAAAAATGAAAGTGGGGATAATCCAGGTAATTGTAGACAGGCGAGCCTGACATCAGTGGTAGGGAAGCTGCTGGAGAAGATACTGAGGGACTTGAGTAAGACGTTTTATTAGGTTCCCTATGGTCGGCTGATGGAGACGGTGAAGTCGCATGGGGTCTGGGGTGTTCTATCTAGATGGACAGAGAACTGGCTGATCAACAGGAGAGAGTGGAAGGGGATTTCTCAAAATGGTGACCTATGACCAGTGGTGTGCAACAGCGATGCGTGTTGGGACCACTGTTGTTTGTGTTATATATCAATGATTTGGAAGAAGGTATCGGTTGCCTGATTAGCAAGTTTGCAGATGACACCAAGATTGTTGGAGTAGCAGATAGTGAAGGGCACTGTCAGAGAATACAGTAGAATATAGATAGATTGGAGAGATGGGCGCTGAAATGGCAGATGGAGTTCAATCTGTGCAAATGCGAGGTGATGCATTTTGAAAGATCCAGTTCAAGAGCGAACTATACAGTAAACGGAAAAGTCCTGGGAAAATTGACTTACAGCGAGATCTGGGTGTTCAGGTCCATTGTTTCCTGAAGATACCAACATAGATCGGTAAAGTGGTCAAGGCGGCATGTGGCATGCTTTCTGTCTTTGGATCAGTTGTTGAGTACAAGCACTGGCAGGTCATGTTACAGTTGCATAGGACTTTGGTTTGGCCGCATTTGGAATACTGCATATAGTTCTGGTGACCACATTAACAAAAGGATGTGGATGCTTTGAATAGAGTTGGCTCACCACGATGCTGCCTGGAATGAAGGGTGCTGGTTATGAAGAAAGGTTGAGTCGATTAGGACTATTTTCATTACAAAGTCGAATGTTGAGGTATACAAAATCAAGACAGACATACACAAAGTGGATAGCAAGAAGCTTTTCCCCCAGATTGTGGAACTCAGTTACTCGGGGTCATGTGTCCAAAGTGAATAGGGAAAGGGTTGGGGCAGATATATGTGGGAAGTTCTTTACACATAGAGCGGTGGAAGCCTGGAACGTGCGGCCAGAGGTGGTAGGGGCAGGAACGATAGCATTATCTAAGATGTATCTAGTCAGAAACACGAATGGGCAGGGAGCGAAGGATACAGACCCGAAGAAAATAGGTGGCAGGTTTAGAAAATAGGAGGATCTGGATTAGCACATGCTAGGAGGGACGAAGGGTCTATTCCTGTGTTGGAATGTTCTTTGTTCTTTATCATTCATTCTAAAAATAGCAAGTTTTCAACTTATTGTATGCTACAATTGAATAATAAGAACAATTTATTTATTTGATAGTGCATGTCAAATTATTGTCATTTCTAAATTACAGTCACAGGGTCAAAGAGATGTACAGCATGGAGACAGAACGTTCTGTCCAACTTGTCCATGCCGACCAGATATCCCAATTCATTCCTGAAGAAGGGCTCATGCCCAAAACGTCGATTCTCCTGATCTTTGGATGCTGCCAGACCTGCTGTACTTATCCAGCAACACATCTTTCAGCTAAGATATCCCAACTCAATCTAGTCCCACCTGCCAGCACTCAGTCCATATCCCTCAGAACACATTCTATTTGTATACCCATCCAGATGCCATCTAAATGTTGCAATTGTACTAACCGCCACAATTTCACCCACGTACAACACTCTGTGTGAAAAAAAATGCCCCTTACATCTCTTTTACATTATTCCCTTCTGTGGTGAAAGGGTTAAAATTGTGTCCCAATACATGTGTGAATCTAACCGAAAATGGAAGGTGTCGCTTAGTCCCGTGTGAATCTTGTTATACACCTTCCCGTGTGAATCTTCTTATCTGTATGTAACCAGAATGGAATGTGTTTTTTAGCCTTGCTCTGCTGTTCACATGAATGTTTATATCTGGAAAAGAGTATATCAGCTGGAGAAGTCTCCAGTTCGGTAGAGTCTGCTCCGGGGTTACGTTTAACCGCCGAGCGTGGGTTGTTGGCAACCGCTCTACGAGAACTGACGGCTCCCAGTTTTGGTAACATGTAGAGTGAGTATAAGCCAGACCCGTTGTAAGTACGAGACTGGTTGTGGTGACACTGCGGGGAATAAAACACTTATATTCTAGCAGACTCGCCTCTTGGCTGTTTGTTCTGTGTCAGACTACTTTCCTGCGAGCCTGGTCCTTGACCTTGAGAATTTTTTAAAACATTTTGGCGTAGCCGGCAGGATCAATCGCAATTGAGGAAAGATTTTGATACAGAACAATGTTTTGGAAAAAGGCTAAGAAACCAGAGGAACAAACTGTGGAGGTCCCGACCGTCCCGGGATGGCATGGGCCGTGGCATGGCGTGGCAGTTTGTTTGAGAAATGGTGGGGGGCGACCGGAGGACTGGGAGGCCGAGGGCGTAGGAACCCCAGGGTCGCTGCTGTCCACCCTTGAGAGGATCCCAGTCCTGCCGAAGAACCCCTTGCCTGGGGTACAGCGGAGGATGTGGGCCTGTGCGGCGGCTTGTAGACAACAGTCAGACAAGCGCCAAAAAGCTGAAGCAGAATTAGCCCTCCTGAAACATGAGCAGGGACTCAGTTCGGGAGATGCCTCTATGTTGAGGCAGGAAATTATGAAGTTAAAAGCTGAATTGACAGCATTAACTGAACTAGCAGGACGAACTATTATGTATCTGTCTGCTAAGAAACGGAAAGAGAAAAGGAAGGTCCCTCGAACCCCGGACCCGGTACAAGTACGGGCGTTTGTAGCCCAGTTAAATAACGGGGATCGGTGGGATATCGATCATTGGGATGGGAACATTTGGGGAGATTTAGATGATCAGTACGAAGAGGACCCACCTGTACTCCAAGCTAAACCAGTGGTTAGGAGAAAGCAGGTTCAGAGACGTCTCCCAGTGCAACGGGAGGTAATGTTAGATGAGAAAGGAAACCCTATACGGAATGAACAAGGGGAGGCAATTATGCATGAATTACCGCGGGCTCAGCCTCCCGCAGAATTCTCTGAATTAACGGAAGACTTCACTACCGATGAGGTGCTGTTTATCACCCAGAAAACCCGACGTAATCCTGGGGAGCCGTTAGAGCTATGGCTAATTCGGCTCCTCGAGGAAGGGGGGCAACAAGTGCAGGTAGACTATCAGGATGCTCCCAAGTTTGGTGGATTAGCAAAGGATGCTGCCATAGACCTGGGGTACCGCAACCAAGCCAAGGATATGGTAATAGATCGCAGTATGGGGACCCTATTTGGGATGTATGCCAGGGCAGTGGCCGAACAGTATCCCTTCCCGTCCGATTGGCCCCCTTTGGAAGGAACTTGGACAACAATTAAGGAAGGGGTTCAGAGGCTAACCCGTTTGTGTGTGCGGGATGCCCTGTTGCTGGGAGTGCTGGACGAGGTAGATAACACAAATGTTAGTAGACAGACTAGAGACCACCTAGTGAAGACTGCCCCCCCCATTATAAACCACTGTTATTAACCATAATGTTGAGTGGACGGGGAGAAACCCTAGGAGATGCCCGTAGTATGATGAGGGAGATGGGTGGTTTGGGGGATTGGGGACCCACAACCCGTGCTTCTCAGGGGGGCACGGAGGGGCGTCGCCCTGAGGCTCGGGCAGGGGGAAAAGTAAACCCTAATCAAGGAAGTAACCAAGGCCCCTCACGGCGTGCTTTGTGGCAAGCTTTGATACGGGCGCAGGTCCCAGCATCGGAGATTGATGGCCTACCTACACCGGAATTAAAAGACTTATGCAGACGAAAGGGACTGAAGGTGTCCCGGGAAGAGACGGAGTCCCGACCCACTATGGAAGACCTAGTGGAATTACTAACACAAAAATGTCAGACACGGGGTCCGGTTGTTAATGAGCCTCGAAGGGGTAGAACTTCCACTTCCCAGCGGTGGGAATCCTCGGAGGACGAGGAGGAGGAGGAGGTACGGCCTCCCCTCCGAGAGTGTTATAAAGTGGATAGGCGTGGCCGGAAACCTAGTAAGAAAGGCAAGAACAAAGAAGGGCGAGGCAAACGTCTTTACCCAGTGCTGTCTGGGGAAGATGAATGGGAGGAACAATAGGAATCGGGCCAAGCCCCAAGGGTTTGCCCACGAACGAGCCAATGGTCAGCAGACGACATTCGACCTCATGTATCATTGACTATCTATTGGCGCAAATCCGTCCAAACCGTTATGGCTCTAGTGGACACAGGGGCGGAGGCCACCTTAATCTATGGGACGCCCCATAAGTTTAAAGGAACCCCAGTCACGCTGGTTGGGCTGGGAGGTAATCTGATTGAAGGAAAAACAGTACAATTGCCCCTAAAGATAGGTACAATGCCCATTAAAACTTATTCAATTATCATTACACCGGTTAGAGAATGGATCCTGGGAATGGACATTCTGGCCGGTTTAACACTTCACCTCCAACAAGGGAAGTTTGAATTTGGAATCACGAAAATGAATTTGCGCTGTAGGACGGTGTTAGTGGGAAAGGTTAAAATGGACCCCTTCCCCATCCCGATCGCCGATCGCGTAATAAGTCTTAGACAGTATAGGATTCCCGGCGGACATAAAGAAATATCCGCCACAATTAAGGATTATTTGGAAGCGGGAGTGCTTAGGACATGCACCACGGCGTGGAATAACCCCTTATGGCCCGTACATAAAGCCGATGGGTCATGGCGGATGACGGTAGATTATCGGCAACTAAACCGTCACACTCCGGCCTTGACGGCAGCGGTCCCGGATGCCGTCACTATTATAGGACGAATCCAACATCATCCAGGGGTGTGGTACGGAGTAATTGATTTGGCTAATGCCTTCTTCACAATTCCTATTCCTGAAGATAGGCAGGAACAGTTCGCATTCACTTGGGAGGGTAGACAATTCACGTTCACACGACTGCCCCAAGGATATCTGCATAGCCCTACTATCTGCCACCGGATAGTTGCAGAACACTTGGCTGCCTTTAAAGTGCCTGACGAAGTGATGATCTCGCACTATATTGACGATATGATGATACAGGGGACAAGTCAGAAGCAGGTTCAGGAATTGCTGGACCAACTGGTTCAACATATGCAAGGATATGGGTGGGAGATCAACCCAGCCAAAATCCAGGGTCCCTCACAAACGGTAAAATTCTTAGGAATCGTGTGGAACAAGGGGGAAAGGGAAATCACTGCGAAAGCTAAAAATAAGATTCAGGTCTTTGCCGTCCCTCACACCCAGAAGGACGTGCAGCAATTTATTGGGTTATTCGGATTCTGGAGACAGCATATTCCCCATTTAGGACAAATTTTAAAACCTTTGTATCGAGTTACGAGGAAAAAGGCAGCGTTCGAATGGACGGAGGTCCATCAAACTGCATTTGAAATGGCCAAGCAAGCGATACAGCAAGCTGTATCCTTGGGAAAGATACAGTCAGGACCTGTAGAACTGCAAGTCTCAGCACAGGGGGATTATGCCAATTGGAGCTTATGGCAAAAACAGGAAAGAACCCGTAAGCCACTGGGATTTTGGTCCCGAAAATTACCCCCGGCAGGGGGACGGTATACCCCCTTTGAGAAACAGTTATTAGCATGCTACTGGGGCTTGGTGGAAACCGAAGCCCTGACCATTGGACATGAAGTGATCATGAGAACAGCTATCCCTATTCTTCCGTGGGTACTTAGAGACCCCACTACCCACCGAATAGGAACTGCCCAAGAGAGCAGCATCATTAAATGGAAATGGTATGTGTCGGAGAGAGTGCGGACTGGACAGAAAGGAGTGTCAGTCCTACATGAGCAAGTGGCAGAGGCCCCTGAGGAAGGGGAAAAGCGGTTTGAGGTGATTGAATACAAGGAATCACCCGTTAAGATGGGAAAACGGTATGATGAACTGACCCCGGATGAACAAGCCACGGCTTGGTTCGTAGATGGGTCAGCCCAATGGAAAGCGGGACAGCGTAGATGGAAAGCTGCCGCCTTTAACCCAAAACAAGGCACTACCCTAGAAGAATTAGGGGAGGGAAAAAGTAGTCAGTGGGCAGAATTAAAGGCAGTGCATATGGTAGTCATGCAAGCAGGGGTCATGGGAGTTTGTTTGTTCTCTGACTCGTGGTCAGTGGTTAACGGCATGACACAATGGATGCCAACTTGGCAGGCCAATCAGTGGATGATCCAGAATAGGGAAGTGTGGGGTAAACAGTTATGGGAAGATATATGGGAGAAAGCTCAATACCTGGTCATATACATCACCCACGTAGATGCCCATACCTCTCGAAATGATGTGGAAGCTCTACATAACCGATATGTGGATGGTATCGTCCGAACCATGATGGTGCAAAGGGGCACCTCAGTGGACCTAGCTAGATGGGCACACCTTAAGGCTGGGCACTGGGGAGTGCAAGGAACCTTGCACTGGGCTCGAGACCGAGGAATAGATCTTATGGTAGATGATGTTAAGACTGCAGTAAACCAGTGTGAGCAGTGTCAACATCAGCGGCAGGGAGTGCCCCAACACATGATGGGACATATCCATCGGGGGGATGGTCCGGGACAGAGCTGGCAAATGGACTTTGTGGGTCCCTTACCCTCCTCACAAGGATGTAACCACATATGTACAGCTGTGGACACTATGTCTTGGGTTTTGGTAGCCCATCCCTGTCGTCACAACAATCAACAGGCTACCTTGCGATGTTTAGATTTGATTGAACAATTTTATGGATTGCCCATACAGGTCCAGAGTGACAATGGCTCCCATTTCACAGGAAGGGCGGTAAAGCAGTGGTGTCACGATAACCACGTGGAATGGGTTTATCATGTACCCTATCACCCACAAGCTGCGGGACTTATAGAACGAATGAATGGGCTTCTGAAGTCCTCACTACGAAAAGCAGGAGGTTGCAATGACTTAACGGGTTGGAGGAAGCAACTAATTCGGGTGGTGAAACAAATTAATAACCGCCCATTAGGAAATGGGGTAACACCCTTGAATAGGATGATACGAGTATGTGATACCCCAAAGACTCAGCCGATTAAAATGTGGAAGTTCGCTGAGGAAGCTGATATTCCCGTAAGGGCCACGCCGGCTTCGGCTGGACTGGACCTACGAGCACTAACTGCCCAGACTTTGATCCAACAGAAACCTACGGTGATTAAGACCGGGTTAGGATTGATTTGTCCCCCTGGAACCTATGGGCATATCCTCCCGCGGTCGGGACTGTCACTAAAGGGGATTGATGTGATGGCAGGCGTAATTGACGCAGACTACCAAGGGGAGTTGGGGGTGATCCTGGTCAACATCACCGCTGAACCTTACGTGATACAGAAGGGGGACAGAATAGCGCAATTGGTCATTAAGCCATGTAACCTTACAACGGTGGAAGAGATGGGAGCTCCCGTTACGGTTACTGAGCGTGGGACGGGGGGATTTGGTCTACTGACACTAAGGGGGCCAAGGTATGGGTGCGCCAGACGACCGGCCCCCCCAGGCCGGCCGAAATCATAGCACAGGGGAAGGACAGTCTGGTCACCATTATGTACCCCGGGGACCCGACCTGGGCAAACGTCCCGGCGAACCAGTGCTACTTACGTGAGACCTAAATAATGTTGTAATTGCTATGCACCCGCAGGCTGACCCTCCGCCTTGAACATGGGGTGGTCATGGGGATTGCGACTCCTATTGGCGATGTTCGCGATCGGATGGCCACTCCAGGGCATCGGTATCACGGCCTGGACGCTGGTACCGGTCGCCCGCCATGAGGTGCGGTGGGAGGCCAGTAGCCAGCGACGGACGCAGGACGATTTTACATGTGAACCCGGTCAGCAGTGCGTTGTTCTGACTCTCACCAGCGACTGTCAATTGTACACGTGTGCACAGTGCTACATGCGCCGGGATGGGGAAAAATATGACATATCGTTCATACCGCCTAATTGCACCCTGGTGGTAAATGCCCAAGTCAAGACGTGTTTGTGGGACCGACGCACCCAGACATGCGGGACAACGGGGACTCATTGGAGCGTCACAGCTCGGGGGGAAGATCTGTGGCTGCGCAATGCCACCGATATTCGGAATCGTCATCGATTCATGTGGTTAATAATGGTACTGCCCTCGACGAACGCCCCGTCTGAGGCGTTATTAAACCCCACGCGGGGTGGGCCAGCCACGGTGGGCGTGCGGTCGCATCGAACACAGTTGGCCCCTATTATGTCAACTTGTCAACAGATGGCCCGGGCGGTACTGCACACTGATGTTCATTGGCGGGTACAGTTGCCCCTCATACCCGAGTGTCATACCAAGAGGAGGCGACGAGCGTGGTACGACACCCTGCTGGGAGGCGCAGGAACTGTTATGGGTATCTCGAATGCCATTTACTCTGAGGTAACCCGTACTAAATTATCTAACACGGGACAGGCCACCTCACAAGGACTACATACTATTGGAAGGTGGATGCCATCCGTAATGATGACTCAAGGAGAGACAGCTGAAATAATGATACGATCTCTGCAATGGGAACTGGATGTCTGGGGCGCCACTCAGGAACTGTTTGAGAACATCACGGCTCAGTTAAATTGGACTGCCTGTCATATTCAAATGTTGCATGCTCAAATACAGAAAGAACGCTTTTTGCGTGTGGTAACATCCCCCAATGTACAGGCGTGGAGGGGACTATGGAATGTATCTGAGAAATTGTGGATGATAACCCATCCAGAGCGAACATGGTGTAACGCAACTATGTGTAACGGATACTTTGTTACCATGAATGTAACCCACACTGTTAAGGTCTGTCGATATTATGTATTACCAGTGATTACATCTTCTGGATATTATTTTCTGAAGACAAGGGGACAGTGGTTTAGCCCAGATACCAATATTACCTATGATCTGTCCGCTTGTGAACAGACTGATCAGGGGAAAACTTGCCTACTGATGGACAGGTATCGGGACCCTTGCTTGACTAAGGGAACGGCCCTGTGCGAATGGACTGTTGAGACTCCAAGGGACATGATGTGGCAGATTGGGCCACACACGCTCTGTGTGGCTACCAATAATCCACATCCTATGCTTCCCTCAGCACCGTTCTCGGGATGCCTCTCAAATGTCTATCAGTGGCACTGGCAGAATCACACCTATTTGTTGACCACTTATAGCAGTGCTCGCCACTTTACCAAGGTGCAGTGGAAAGTGCTGAGGAATCCCTGGAACATTTCCCTGGATCGGTTTAAGCGAGCATTGGACCGATCCGAGGAGCTTAAGCAGATATTACGAAAGCATCAAACCAATGTCACCAAGGTTGCGGTGTCTACCTTTATACATGGACAGGAGGTAGTACATGCTGCCCGTGTAGTGGACGTGGAGTCAGCTCATCATTGGTGGGACATATTGAGTGGTATGTCCTCCACTGCGGGGACATTCCTGTTCCCACCCTTGTCGATCCTGGTAGCGGTCCTGGTGATTTTAACATGCTGTAATGTCCTGACTTGCTTGTATATTTGGCGTGTACGTAGGCGCTTGTTAGAAAGAATACATATGGGCATAATGTAACACATGTATTGGGTCAAGCAGTGGAATGTGGTGTAAAATTATGTCCCAATACATGTGTGAATCATTATGCAACACATGTATTGGGCCAAGCAGTGGAATGTGGTGAAAGGGTTAAAATTGTGTCCCAATACATGTGTGAATCTAACCGAAAATGGAAGGTGTCGCTTAGTCCCGTGTGAATCTTGTTATACACCTTCCCGTGTGAATCTTCTTATCTGTATGTAACCAGAATGGAATGTGTTTTTTAGCCTTGCTCTGCTGTTCACATGAATGTTTATATCTGGAAAAGAGTATATCAGCTGGAGAAGTCTCCAGTTCGGTAGAGTCTGCTCCGGGGTTACGTTTAACCGCCGAGCGTGGGTTGTTGGCAACCGCTCTACGAGAACTGACGGCTCCCAGTTTTGGTAACATGTAGAGTGAGTATAAGCCAGACCCGTTGTAAGTACGAGACTGGTTGTGGTGACACTGCGGGGAATAAAACACTTATATTCTAGCAGACTCGCCTCTTGGCTGTTTGTTCTGTGTCAGACTACTTTCCTGCGAGCCTGGTCCTTGACCTTGAGAATTTTTTAAAACACCTTCCCAACCGAAACCTATGCCCTCTAGTTCTGGACTCCCCCATCCCAGGGAAAAGACCTTGTCTATTTACCCTATCCATGTCCCTCATGATTTTATTAACCTCTATATGGTCACCCCTTAGTCTCCAACGTTCCAGGAAAAACAGTCCCAGCCTGTTCAACATCAAGCTATCGCTCAAACCCTCCAACATGCACGTAAATCTTTTCTGAACCCTTTCAAGTTTAATCTGATCGATCAGGTCCTGGGGATTTTTCCACCTTCATGCGTTTCAAGACATCCACTACTTCTTCCTCTGTAATATGGACATTTTTCAAGAAATCACTATCTATTTCTCGGTATATCTACATCCCCCATGTCCTTCTCCTGAGTAAATATTGATACAAATTACTCGTTTAGTATCTCTTCCATCTCCTGCCGTTCCACACAAAGGCACCTTGCTGATCTTTGAGAGCTCTATGCTCTCCCCTGTTTACCCTTTTGTTTTCAATGTATTTGTAAAATCCTTTTGGATTCTCCTTAACTCTATTTGCCAAAGCTATCTCATGTCCCTTTTTGCCTTCCTGATTTCCCTCCTAAGTATAATCCTATTGCCTTTATACTCTTCTAAGAATTCACTCGGTCTATCCTGCCTGCACCTGTCATACCCTTCCACCTTATTCTTAACCAGACCCTCAATTTCTTTAGTCATTGAGCACTCTCTATACCTACCAGCCTTTCTTTTCATTTCACAAGAATATAATGTCTCTGGAATTCAGCTATCTAATTTCTGAAGGCTTCCCATTTTCTAGCTGTCCGCTTACCTGCGAACATTTGCCGCCATAAGATCTTGCCTAACACCGTCAAAATTGCCGTTCTCCAACTTATAACTTCAACTTTTAGATCTAGTCTATCCTTTTCCAACATTATTCTAAAACTAATAGAATTGTTGGCAAGTAGCTGAAACTCACACATTTCAGGTGAGAAGCTAAATCGAGTGATCATATTTAAATGTGTAAGAGTTATCATTCTGTTTGATTGTTCAATCATTTGCTCACTCTGAATATTCAAACAGTCAGGTCAACCATTTTGCAAATGATGGAGCGACAATGTATGCATTTGAATACTGAGATTCCAAGTGTAATTGTGATCACTGAAATAGTCAGACAACATGTTCTTTTTCAAAACAAAACAAAATGTGCATTCTTTACTTTTGTATCATAAAAGGTTGTTCGGTGTTTATATTTGAGTTCCATCAATATAGAATCAATTTTATTGTTTTCAGAGATGATGCAGTTATTGTTAAGTTGAATAATTGTACCTTATTATTACCCAATTCACAAACATGGCAAACCCCTGATCATTGTTCAGGTCAGTAAACCCATCACTTTACATCATGACCGAGATTAAAAGTGGATTCCAAAAGGGTGAATTTGTGTACAGTGCTACTGGACCTCACAGCTGCATGTAGCATTCAGTGAGACACTGGCCTGGCCCTGAATCTGTGAAGAGAGTTTCCAACCTGGGTCAGGGCAGTCATTCAAACATTTCCTCACAGAGAATCACTTGGAATCCACCTTGAGCAGGACGAAACTAGACAACAGGCTATCACTGCTCTCAGTGTAGGTACAAATGCTGTATAAATTAGATACAAATCACTGAACAGGAACCAAGTGTTGCAAATCCATCCTCAGTCAGATTCCGGCCCAAAGGGCAGATGTATGGACATGGAGTGTTAGAATCACACCGCACAAGTTACTATGGTGATGACATCTGGCATGTCCCCCAAATTCCATACATTTGGCCCCTGGGCCAGACAGGGGGTGAAAATGTTCACAATTGACAGTCTATTGCAACATTTTGTGTCTCACAGTGAACCCTCTGAATCTATGTCCAATAAATGTACCTTCAATTCAACAGTATCAAAATAAAATTATACATGTCTGTGGATGGCCAGATACTAATTCATAGGTCACCCAACAGAATGCACCTGAAGAAGCCAGGAGCAAATGGCAAGCCAAAAATCGTTTTAATAACTGAACTTGGTGGATTTTGTCTGGTCCTGGTAACCACATATATTCTGCTGACACTCAGGTGAACATAGCACATCAAAACTGGAAGCCTTGGTCTAACGCCCCTCCCCAGCTTCCTGACCTCACACACCTTACTTCCTCACGCATTCACCAACTGATGAGAATCCAAAAGCTGAGTGAAACTTGCATCATAGAACAGTACAGCACAGTGCAGTCACTTCAGCCCTCAATGTTTTGCCAGCCTTTTATCCCACTCTAAGGTCAGACTAAACTACATAACCTTCAATGCACTAACTTTCGTGTGCCTATCCAAGAGTCTTCTTAAATATCTCTAATGTATCTGACTCTACTACCACCGTTGGGGAAAAGCCCAAGCCGCTCAACATTTCATTGTAAGACATGCCCTCCAGTCCAGGCAGCACCCTGGTAAGTCTCCTCTGCACACTCTCTGAGGCTTCCACGTATTTCCTATAATGAGGCAAGCAGAACTGAACACAATATTCCAAGTGTGGTTGAACCACAGCTTTATAGAGCTAAGAAATAACCTCGATGCTCATAAACTCAATTCCCCTGATAACGAAAGATAACAAACCATATTCCTTCTGAACAACCCTATTAACTTGGGTGGCAACTTTGAGAGATCTAAGGACAATGACCCCAAGATCCCTCTGTCACTCCACACTGCCAAGACTTCTGCCTTTAACCCTGTATACTTTATGCAAATGCAACCTTCCAAAATAAATTGCTTCACACTTTTTAAGGTTTAATTCTATATGCTCCTTATCAGCCGAACTCTGCATCCAGTCAATATCCTGTTGCAACCTACAATAGCCCTCCACACTATCCACAACCCCACCAATCTTCGCTTCATTGGAAACTTACTAACCTACTCGTCCACTTCCTCATCAAAGTCATTTATAAAAATCACGAATAGCACAAGTCCCAGAGTCGATCCCTGTGGAACACCACTGCTCACTGAGCTCCAGACTGTATACTTTCCATCTGCTACCATTTTCTATCTTCTATGAGCCAGCCACGCCTGTATCCAGACAGCCAAATTTCCCTGCGCCCCATGCTTCCGTACCTTCTAAATGAGCCTACAATGGGGAACCTTACCAAACGCCTTGATAAAATTCTTGTTGACTACATCTACTGATCGACATTCATCAACATGTATTTAACATCTTCAAATAATTAAATAAGGTTTCTGAAGGATGGCCTGCCCCTCACAACGCCATGCTGACTATCTCTAATCAAACTATCGTTTTCTAAAAAATTGTAAATACTGTCTCTCAGAAAAGTCTGCAATACTTTGCCCACCACTGACGTAAGACTGACTGTTCGGTCATTCCCAGAGTTATCCCTATTCCATTTCCTGAACAAGGGAATAACATTTGTCACCGTCTAATCATCTGGCTGGCACTGCTCCAGTGGACATTGAGGACGCAAAGATCATCGCCAAAGGCACGCCAATCTCTCCCTTCACTTCCTGGAGTAACCCAGGGTAACCCCATCTGGCCCAGGGGATTTACCTATCCTTAGGTGTGTAATTCATTCAATCAGTGTATACTGCCATTCAACTTGTCGACATCCTGTCCAACCAACTGATTGACTGCTTTCCATTTCAGTGCAATATACAAGTGCTGCCTTCCTGAGTAAATACAGTTCCCAACATTCTGTGAATCATGAAATGAAAAAATAAAGGAATGCAGGAATGCCTTCATGACGAAGAGTTTATGACCAAAACATCGACTCTTCTGCCCCTCGGATGCTGTCTGACCTGCTGTACTTATCCAGCACCACACTTTTTGACTCTGATCTCCAACAACTGCAGTCCTCACTTTCTCCATTACTGACGGCTGCCACCTCTGCACACGAACTGGGGAATTAACCATCAGGACTCATTGTATGTGGGGCTGACTGCTCAGTTCTGGAAAGTTGTACTTGATGAATACATTTTTTAAAAAAAAGAAATTACAATTCCACAGATTTTCATTCAGTGCCAGAGTTAGAGTTGTGGTTCATGGTTTGAGCAGCTTGATAACAAACGGGAAATGACTGAAGAACTCCGAGGTACTGGGTATTCCAGGTATTATATTCCAGCTTACGTTAATGCTGGGAGTATTATCAGACAGGCTGACTGATGTGATAAGGGAATGAGTTGACATCTGGAGGTGTGACATTTTTAACATCACTGTGGCGCATTTCAGGGAGGCCAGGGCTAACAACTCAATACTCTGTTCTACTGGAACTATAGGCAGGACAGGGCAGGGTGTTAAAGAGGAGGTGGTGTTGCATTATTAATTAACAAGTCAGTTACTGCTGAAAGGATGGACAATATCTTGGAAGGGTCTTCAAATGCGGCTTTGTGGGTCGAGGTTTGAATCAAAATGATGACAGACACACTGCTTTTTAAAGCATATTTTAGCTTACAGTGTGGAAGCAGGCCCTTCGGCCCAACAAGTCCACAAAGACCCTCCGAAGAGCAACATTAAGATTGACAAGTCGCCAGGCCAGGATCAGATTTGTCTTCGGCTGCTTTGGGAAACGAGAAATGTGATTGCTTCGCCGCTTGCGATGACCATTGCATCCTCGCTCTCCAGTGGAGTCGTACCTGAGGACTGGAGAGAGGAAAATGTAATTCCTCTCTTCAAGAAAGGAAATAGAGAAATCCCTGGCAATTACAGACCAGTCAGTCTCACGTCTGTCCTCTGCAAGGTGTGAGAAAGGATTCTGAGGGACAGGATTTATGACCATATGGACCTCAGCAAGGCATTTCATAAGGTTCCCCATGGTAGGTTCATTCAGAAGGTCAGGAGGAATGGGACACCGGGGAACTTAGCTGTCTGGATACAGAATTGGCTTGTCTATAGAAGACAGCGTGTGGTAGTCGAAGGAAAATATTCTGCCTGGAAGTCTGTGGTGAGAGGTGTTCCACAGGGCTCTGTCCTTGGGCCTCTACCGTTTGTAGTTTTTATTAATGACTTGGATGAGGGGATTGAAGGATAGGTAAACAAGTTTGCAGAGGACACAAAGCTTGGAGGTGTCGTTGACAGTATAGAAGGCTGTTGTCGGCTGCAGCGGGACATTGACAGCATGCAGAGAGGGGCTGAGAGGTGGCAAATGGAGTTCAACCTGGATAAATGCGAGGTGATGCATTTTGGAAGGTCGAATTTGAAAGCTGAGTACAGGATTAAGGATAGGATTCTTGGCAGTGTGGAGGAACAGAGGAATCTTGGTGTGCAGGTACATAGATCCCTTAAAATGGCCACCCAAGTGGACAGGGTTGCTAAGAAAGTATATGGTTATTTGGCTTTCATTAACGGAGGATTGAGTATAAGAGTCGTGAGATCTTGTTGCAGCTCTAAAAAATTTTGGTTAGACCACACTTGGAATACTGCGTCCAGTTCTGGTCGCCCTATTGTAGGAAAGATATGAATGCTTTGGAGAGGGTTCAGAGGAGGTTTACCAGGATGCTGCCTGGAATGGAGGGCTTATCTTATGAAGAGAGGTTGACTGAGCTCAGACTTTTTTCATTGGAGGAAAGAAGGAGGAGGGGGACCTAACTGAGGTTTGAAAGATAATGACAGGCATAGATAGAGTCGAAAGCCAAAGACTATTTCCCAGGGCAGAAATGGCTAATACAAGAGGTCATAGTTTTAAGCTGGTTGGAGGAAAGTATAGAGGGGATGTCAGAGGTGGGTTCTTTACACAGAGAGTTGAGAAAGCATGGAATGCGTTGCCTGCAGCAGTTGTGGAAGCAAGGTCATTGGGGAAATTTAAGAGACTGCTGGACATGCAAATGGTCTCAGATATTGGAGGGTGCATACATGAGGATCAATGGTCGGCACAACATCGTGGGCTGAAGGGCCTGTTCTGTGTTGTACTGTTCTATGTTCTATTTACAAAGTCCTTTCACATAACAATAACTTGATCTTGGGTGTGGAAATGAGACCCATCATTTCAATGCTCCATACTGTGAGTTGTGCACTGTTTTCATCATATTGTTATAAAGATGAACTGAATAATGGGGTGGCGGGGGGTTGTGTTTATTCGACAATCTAAAAGTTGATATTACGGAAGGATGTCGGATCTTCAGTAAAGAGACTTTGCTGTTAAAGATTAGAACAATGCTGCAAACATTTACACAGAGACTTCCAGCTCAAGTCACTCACAAGGATATTGGGCTGGGCTGATGCCGGTCATCAATGGAGCTGCACAATTCTGCTTGGATACTGACATTGTGGAGATAACATACACTGGATATGGTTCATGAGGGATTCAATGTAAGATGCCATGTGCTGGAGGAAACCTTCATCTTTATAACGCATTCATTCAGGATTGGGTCCAAGGTACAGAATTACAGAGTTAAGGTGGCACACCAGAAGGGGTATACTTGCAAGGCATGGTTGTTTTCACATCATTGTTACAAATGTTGAACTGCATCTGGACCAGCGCCATGTGCTCGTCCATTGACCAGTTTGCCCCCCACGCATCTCCCTGTTGTTCAGGTATGTCTCTAACCAATCTATTGTGAGGGATTGTGTGAGTAACTGCCCAGCTCAAGTTAGGAAGCTCTCTGAACAGATTTTGGAAATGACCAGTGTTTTGGAGGTCGTGGTGAGGGCCAGTAAAACTGTGTCTGAATGTCGGTTTTTTTTTCTCAATGTCATTTCCAACATCTTTGCTGCCTGCAACTAAACAAGAATTGGCTGCTTACTACAGTCACAGAACTGTAATAATTAGGTGTGCGCTCTGGTAAATCAATTAGTATTCACTTCAATTGCTTTCAACTGAAAAACAATGATGTTTGGTTTATTTTAAAATATGTAAGATATAAAGTGATATTAATTCTTCATTATACAGAATGTAAAAGTGACCTGTTGTATATTTCCCACAGACTAATCAAGCAACAATCAGATATTATCAGGAAAGCAAGATTATGTGAACAAGACTATGTCCCAGGCAACATCAACATCCTCTCTGGTAGGTTCTGTCCCACTGAAAGGACTCAGCCAGGCAGAAGAGGGCAGCTCCATGGCATTTGGTCAATATAGGGCGGCATGGTAGCTCAGTGGTTATCACTGCTGCCTCACAGCACCAGGGACCCAGGTTTGATTGCAGCCTTGGGCTGGAACCGCTCAGAGACATCCTTGACACTGGGACCTGGGAGGCAGCACACCATCCTGGGGTCTCTTCTGCAGTCACACAGTCTCCTGGCAGTCCCCCTCACAACTGAGTCTCCTATCAGTATCACTATCATTGGACAGGATCTGGCATACAGTGACAAGGAGGAACTACCTGCAATTGGGGCTATATTTACAAACGAATATTTTAAAGTGATACAGTGAGAATCCATGGCCAGTGTGTTCATGAAGAGGGAATGGCAAAGACAGCACGTCCAGCGATTATTGATCAAGTGATGTCATGAGTTTGATAAAGAAAATACAGTGCAATAAACACAGGTGAAGTCCTGTGGGCCAAAACGGTCACGAAATACCCTTGGCAGGTAGTGTTAAGGAAACGCCACAAGATATTTTACCAGTACAGTTTGAGGAAGAGGATTACTGGGCAAAGGGTGGAGCCTGTCAGAAACCAAAGGGATAATCTGTACAAGGAACCAGAGGAAGAAGGTGAGGTCTTCAATGAATACCTCCCATCTGTATTCACACAGGAGAAATATATTGTAGCCAGGAATTCCAGTTGGAATGGTGGGTTTCTAGAACATGGTAAGATCAATAAGGAGGAGGTATTAAATATTTGCACAGGCAGAAAGGTGAGGAAATCCCCAGTGCTCAATGAATTGTATCCCAGGCTGCGATGGGAGGCAAGGGAAGAGATTGCTGGGGCCCTGTGGCTATATTAAATACTTTGCTGGCCAGAGGTGAAGTGCCGAATCACTGGAGGATAGTGAATGTGGTTCACTTGTTCAAGAAGGAAAGCAGGGATAGGCCAGAAAATTACAGAGCAAATAATCTGACAGCAGTGGAAGTGAATTATTGGAAACATTTCTGAGGAACAGGGTGCATCAACATTTCGAAAGGCAGGGAAAGATTGGGGATAAAGAGCATGGATGTTATAAAGGAAGATCCTGTCTGATGAATTCAGTTAAGATTTTTGAAATGGTGTCTCAAAATGTTGATAAGTGCAGTGCAGATGATGTGGATTACATGGAGTTCATTAAAGCCTTTGACAAGGTCCCACATGGAAGGCTGGTCAAAAAGGGAAGAGCCCATGGGATCCAAGGCAAGTTGGCAACTTTCAGTGTTGGTTTCAATGTAAAATACCTAACAGGTAAGGCACGTGAACTCAGCGCATGGACAGGAACATGGGACTAGGATATTATACGTATTACAGAAACACAGCTGAGGGAGGGACAGGACTCACGGCCCAATGTTCCAGTGGACAGATGCAACAGGAAGGAGAGGACAGGAGGTGAGAGAGGAGTGGGAGTGGAGTTTTCGATCAATGAAAACATTTCTGCAGCACATGGCGGACATTCCTGGGGAACTTCCAGTGAATTTATATGTGTGGAACTGAGAAATGAGAATGGTTCATCACTTTGAGATGATTGTATTCCAGGCCCCCAACAGTCAGCGGGAAATTGAACAGCAAATATGTCAGGGGATCTCAGATATCTGTAAGAATGATAGGGTTGGAATGGTCGGGGATTTTAACTTTCCAAACCTAGATGGGATTGTCAGAGTGTTCGCAGCTTGGATAGGAGGGATTTGTTACGCATGTTCAAGGAAACTGTCTCATTCAGAATGCAAATGGGAGAAAGGGGTAAAATCTGACCTCCCCTTGGGAAACAAGGTAGGGAAAGGGAATGAAGTGTTAGTAGGGCAACACTTTGGCAAAATGACCACAATTCTATTAGTTTGAAAACAACGATAGAAAAGGACAGGCCTGGTCCACAAGTTAAACAGTGGCTATCCAAGTGTGACCCAGAAGAGATGTGTGCGATACTAAAAGAAAATTTCACATTTGAACTTGCTGTGGAGAAAGACTAGGGACGTCAGAGATATAAACAGTGATGTTTTCAAAAGATCCACATAAAAGAATAGGTGGTACGAGAGGTTTTTAAATGCATATAAGGTAGACAAATCCTTGGGAACTAATCAAGGATGTCCCCAGAAATAGTGGGAAGCTCAGAAAGAAATTGTGGCGTCCATAAAGAGATTTTTTCGATCACTGATAGCCACGGGTGGTGATTTGGGAGCCTGGAGGGGGCTAATTTTGTGCCAGTGTTTAGGAAAGACTGTGAGGGAAAGCCAGGGACATCAACACCAATTAGCTTGATGTCAGTGGTGCATACCTTGTTGGAAGCGATTCTACTAGACAGGAGTTACATGCGTTTGCAAAGGCAAGGATTGATTAGGGATCGACAGCACAGCTTTGGAGTACTGCGTAGAATTCTGATCAGCCTGATTTAGGAAGCATTTCCTGAAACTGTAAATGGAGCGAAGATTGACGAATGTTATTGGTATTGGAGAGTTTGACAGAAACAGAGAGGCTGGATAAGCTGGAAAGCAAAACAGGGAAATGAGACGGCTTTGGCAGATAAGGTTAAGGAGAACACAAAGAGATCCTACAGCACACACGTACAAAAGAGCAACTGGAAAGACAAAAAGGCCCCTGAAAGATGAGTGAGACCATCCATATGCGGAACCACAGAAGATGGGAAGGACCCTAAATGAATATTCTATGTCAGAATGTATTGTGGACAAAGACTAGGAAACAAAGGGTAAGAAACGGTCATGGCTTGAAAAGAATGGGTTGTTAAGGAGGCATTCAGTGTGTGAGCTTTTTTTGGAGGAGGGATTGAGTTTCAGAACCATGAGATCATGCTGCAGCTGGACAAAACTCTGGTGTGGCCACATTTGGAGTGTTGTGTATAGTTTAGGTCATTGCGTTACAGGAAGGATGTGTAAGCTTTGCAAAGGGTCCAGAGAAGATTTACTAGGATGTCACCTGGTATGGAGGGAGTGTCTTCTGAGGAAGGCTGAGGAACTTGAAGCTGTTTTCGTTCAAGAGAAGACATTTTCAGGCCTAATAACTGAGACAAATAAGATAATCAGAGAGATAGGTTGGACAGTGAGACCTTTTCCCTTGGATGGCGATGCCTAGCACGAGTGGAGATAGATTTAAATTGAGGGATGATAGATTTGGGCAGACGCCAGAGGTAGGTTCTTTACTCAGAGTAGAAGGGACATTGAAAGCTCTGCCTGCAACAGTAGTGGACTCGCCAACTTTAAGGGCATTTAAATGGCCATTGGACAGAATTGCTTTTATTGGAATAGTGTTGGTTAGATGGGCTTCAGATTGGTTCCACAAGTTGGTGCATCATTGACAGCCGAAGGGCCTGTACTGTGTCGCCATGTTATGTGTTCCAGAGGGCATAAGTATGAGGTGAGAGAGGAAAGACTAAAAAGGAATTGGAAGAGAATATTTTCCACGTGGAGGATGGTGCAGGTATGGAATGAGCTTCCAGGGAAAGTGGTAGAGAAAAGTACAATTACAACATGTAAAAGACATTTGGGGAGGTACATGGAGAGGAGAAGGTTTGAAGGGATATGGGTCAAATGCAGGGAAATGCGACTCGTTCAGAGACTCTGGTCAGCATGGACTAGTTGAAGCGAAGGAACCGTTTCTGTGCCGTATGACTCTGTCTCCAGTTATTGGAGGAGGAGACTACCGAGATAAGGCTTGTGATAGACACTGAAGCATTTGACAGTGAATGGAATGGTAGTCTGGAATGCAGTTCATTTCAACTATGTGGAGGGACTATCGGGAAGGGAGTATGTTACAGAGATAGGAATTGTTGTAGGAGTTAAAAGTTATTGAAGACACTGGTCCACAAGACATGCCGTAGATACAGCGTTGCAGAGTAGTAAGCCTTAGTACTTGATAATAAGTCTGCACTCTGCACCCCGTCCAGCAATATATCTATAACACGTCTTGTTAGCCGGTGTTTGGAGCCCTCTGATTGCTCTGTGCTCTGTGCACTGTGAGTGATCTTACCTCACTGCAGGATTTATTGAAGACTCCAGATCTCCCTGCCCTTTGTCTCTCTGGCTGACCAACCATCGCCAATGTGGTTATGGACGAGACACACAGCAGCTGAGAAGTCTATTGGGTCTGGACTTTCCTGAGTGCCTACAGGAGACAGAGAGATAGACAGTATGGGAAATTAGCCTGATGCATTGAGTGTGACGCATGGAGAATGACACTGAGTCCCACAGAGATCTGGAAAAACCCAATCTCTATCCCTGGCCCTTGCTGCCTCGTCTCTCTGGAGTGGAGAATTCTGTTGGCTAGGATCTGGTGTAGCTGCAATAGAGAATGAAGGGCGCTGACAGAGGCAGCAATAAGACCCACACAATGAGGGATACCACATGGAGAGATACTGAGTGATATCACCAGAGTACTGCAAGGTATCAGGTTCAAGCAATTGTGTCAGAAGAACGGTTTCTGCTTCACGATGCTCTGGTAAAACTGGTCGGGGATGAGCAACCAGTGAGCAGGCAATGTAATCGCGTAGTAGTATTATTGCTAGCGCATGTATCCAATACATCACTTAATGATCAAGGGAAGTAGGTTTGAATCCCTCCATCTGAAATGGTGGAATTTGAAAGCAATAATTTTAAAAACAGTAATTAACAATCCATAAGTATGAAACTATTGTTGACGGACAAAAATCCAAACACTTATCCTTTCGAGAAGGACATCTGCCCATCCTCACGTGGTCTGCACGACATACCCAAAGCAAAGTGTTTTCTGCACAATTACCCTCTGAAATGTCCGAGCAAGCTACTTAGCTCAAGGGCAGCTAGGCCAGTACCCTGGCCAATCATGTCGGTAGGTTTATGGACAGGGCTTTAAACTGACAGAAATGATGTAGGGACAGGGTTCAGGTGAAAGGAGCTTTCCAAATACAAAGAAAAAATATGAAGCATTAGAACAGCAAGGGAATCTAGCTGAAGACATAAAGAAAGGAAAAGGATGGGACAGAGTTTAACTAAAACTGTACATCTGTGAATAGGTTTGTGACAGGAAATTGTGGGAAAGAATAAATTATGGTTTTTTTTTAGAATGGACAAAGTTTCTACCTTTTTGTAAAATCCTTTGGGATTCTCCTTAACCCTATTTGCCAAAGCTACCTCTGTCTGTTTTTTGCTCTTAAGTATACTCCTACTACCTTCATATTCTTCTCAGGATTTATTGGATTTCTCCTATACCTACTTGACATATGCCTCATTCTTTTTCTTAACCAGAACATCAATTTGTCTAGTCATCCAAAATTCCCTGGACCGACAAGCTGTTCTTTCATGCCAGCAGAAATACTGTATACTGTCTCTGGACTCTCGTTATCTCATTTTTGAAGGCTTCCCATTTTGCAATGATAAAGGTTTCATTTTCTCAAAATCAAAACTCCCCAATTGCTGCATCTCGTGAAACTGCCGCTGAAATATAATGAAAAACAATCAGGATCATTCCAATCGAAGGCTTTGTTGAGGTGAACTCTGGTCAGTCATGCAGATCTGGAGGTCACATGAGTAGCATCAGGTCAGTGCCAGACACACAGACAGAAAGGGTAAATAGATTCACATCAGAACTCACATCTCCCAGCCTCGGAACCTGAAGCTGTGTTCAGCCATTCTGATAAATATCTCCAAAATTATGTCATGAAGATTGGACAGTGGTCCAATCAAAAATAAAATCCGTCATTCAAACTCGAACATCCTTCAGGTTCCACAACCCATTCTAACTTGGTCCCATCCTACAGGTTTTATTAATCTCATTCCCTCTAACCACCTAAATGACCCATATCCCTTCCTACATTAGTACCATCCTCCAGGTACTACAGCCCTTCCTAAATCTGTAACATGGCTCGGACTCTACAACTCTTCCTTCCTCTGCAGGGTTCCCCAGATGGGCACTGGATGGTGTTGGGGGTTACAGACATAGAGAGGGATATCCGGACGGGAGGATAATGCAGATATTAGGAATATTTCAGTGGCAAAAACGAGGCTTAGGAATTTTGAGGATTGATGCTCATAAAGGAGGTTACAGAGCCAAGGAGGATTGTAGGGACGTGAAGACGTTTCACAGTTTAGAAGTGCTGTAGGAACTGGATGAAGTTATCAAGATTGGGAGTGTTAAAGATTGCAGGATTTCACAGAAAACCTTTACAAGGTTAAAAACAGGATTATTGGCAGTGTGGAGGAACAGCGGGATCTTGGGGTTCATGTCTATAGATCCCTCAAAGTTGTCAACCAAATTGATAGGGGTGTTGAGAAGGTATATGGTGTGTTGGCTTTCTTTAAGAGTTTAAGAGACACACGGTTGTGCTGCAGCTCTATAGACCCCTGGTTAGACAACACTTGAAATATCATGTTCAGTTCAGGTAGCCTTATTATTAGAAAGATGTGGAAGCTTCAGAGACGGTACAGAGGCGACTTATCAGCATGCTGCCTGGACCGGAGGCCATGTCTTATGAAGAAAGGCTGAGTGAGGTAGGGCTTTTCTCATTGAGGATGAAAAATAACTTGATAGAGGTGTACGAGACGATGAGAGTCTGAGATAGAGTGGACAGCCAGAGAATTATTTAAATGTGATTAGAGGAAGATTTCAGGGAAGCTGTCAGAGGTAGGTTCGTTACACAAAGAATGGAGGGTGCATGGAATGCACTGCCAACGGTGGTAGTAGAGTTAGTGACACAAGGGATATTTAAGTAATTCTTCGATAGGCACATGGATGATAGTAAAATGTAGGGTCTGTAGATCATAGTTTGATCTCAGACTAGGATAAAAGGTCGGCGCATCATCCAGGACCGAAGGGTTTGCACTGTGCTCTACTGTTCTGTGTTCTATATTGCAAAGTTACAATGCAGGCAGATGTTTCAGAAAGCTGGACAGGATGAGATCTGGAAGAAGAGACACAAATGGAAAGGGTTGCTAGGAATGTCAGGGTTAACAGAAAAAGCAATGGTATGATCTGGAGCAGATGACCCAGGTTCTGAAGGTTCTGGGAATTGGACGTGGTTTCACCAGGAAGGCGGACAATAGAGCCACAGGAGGTTACAGATATGTGGAGAGCTCTACATGCTCCAGTCATGGAGACGGGGAGGTTGGGAGGGATGGACCAGTTTACAGGCATAAGGATGTTGGGAGGATGGAGTGGTTCACACAGACAGGGAGTGTTTTAGGAGCAGATCACAGAGATAAAGTGGTTTGTACAAATTGAAAGAACAAACAGATATATGCAGGGTAGTCAGACCGAAGATGTTTATAGATGTAGGAACTCTAAGGTTCTGGTGAGTATTTTGATATGGAGGGTGTGGAGTCTGACAGATTTTCCGAGAGATAAGGACAGCAATTTTGGTTGGAGACTGTTTCACAGAAAACAAGGAGCATGAGTAAGCTCCTGCAGTTTGGTCAAGGCAAGGGTTGTAGGGGAGGGTGACATTTACATACATTGGGAAGTCAGAGCTATACCTGGTCACCTGTCAGCCTCTGATACTCTCACAAAACAATCCAACTTTGTTTAATTTCCTCTTTCACCTAACATACCCTTAAAAACCTGACACAGGCAACGTGCTGATAAACCCCGTTTGTACCCTCCCCATCCTTCCTATTGTGTGGTGATGAGAACTGCACACAGTACTCCAAATGTGGCCAAACAGAAGTTTTATACAATCACAACATGAGATGCAAACCACTATACACAACGTTGTGACTGATGAAGGCCAGTTTTCCATTTGCTTTCGTTCCCATCTGAAACACTTCTGTTGTCATTTTCTGGGAGTTACTGACTTGCATCAAGATCCTTCTGTATATCAATATCCCTCAGTATCCTAACTTTTTTCTTGAATTAGACACGACCTAAGACTTTTCCAGCTTAAACTCTATTTGTCATTTTTTTGCACTTCTTTCCAACAGATATGTAACTTCCTGCAACCTTGGATCTCCTTGCTCCTTAACCCCAACTTCACCGATTTTCATGTCATCCAGAATAATTTTCTTTGTCACTTCCTTTTCTTTCAATGGTGAGAGAATCTGTAACCAGGGGGCAGAAAATCCCAGCAAGGGCTCACCCATTTCAGATGAAGATGAGGAGGAATATCTTCACTCAGAGGATAGTGACTCTGTGGGAATTCCTGACTGGAGGGGGCTGTCGAGCCTGGGTCATTAAGAATATTTACACAGTTTGGGTGAAGATTTGTAGCTCGGGTGCTCGTTGTTGTGGTTCTGTTCGCCGAGTTGGAAATTTTTGTTGCAAACGTTTCGTCCCCTGTCTAGGTGACATCCTCAGTGCTTGGGACCCTCCTGTGAAGCGTCTGTACCATCACGTCTAGGAATGGGAGTTGGTTATCCTTTTCTTCTTCTCTCGTGAATCGGATTCCTGTTAGTGTGGCGTTGATGATCCGGTGTGTTTTCTCTATTTCTGTGTTTTTAATTATTACAAAGGTGTCATCAACATATCTGACCCAGAGTTTGGGTTGAATTTGTGGTAAGACTGTTTGTTCTAACCTTTGCATTACTGCTTCTGCTATGAGTCCTGAGATTGGTGAGCCCATGGGTGTTCCGTGGATTTGTTCGTATATCTGGCTGTTGAATGTGAAGTGTGTTGTGAGGCACAAGTCCAGTATTTAAGTATGCCGTCTTTGTTGATAGGTTCAACGTCCTGTTGTCTGTTCTGTATGGCCATCAGGTTGGCTATTGTTTCTCCGAATATTTACAACAGAGATGGTCAGATTTTAATGAATCAGGGAATCGAGGGTTTTGTGACAAAGGCAGCAAAGTAGAATTTAGGATCATTAGATCAGCCATGATCTAATTGAAGGGCAGAGCATCCTCAATGGGCCAAATGACCGATTCCGCTCTTAGGGCTCATGTTCTGAACTCAAAGTCAATATATCCTGTATAACATTATAGGTCTTTGCTCCCAAAACTCCTTTAGAATGGGAATATTAGGTATTTATTATTACACAGCATTTGATCTACAATAGACTATTTTGTTGATGGCTCCTTAATGTGATGTTATAGAAAACCATCTCGTATACAATCCAGGATTCCATCCACTACAGCCCTGATACTCATTAGTTATCCAGTCGGGATGGAGGCCACTGTCACACACAGTTACTGTACTTCCCTTGCTACAAGTACATTCAGTATCCTGACGTAACCATACTGACATTGCCATCACTGCCTGGTGCCTATAAAAGAATTCCTGCGAACGGTTGCTGCCGCTTGCTTATTCTCAGATCCACTGAAATAAGACTCCAAATTTTGATCTTCAGTACCGCGAGTGTCTCATTAATGCATGAACCTCATCCTTTCTTCACAACGTGTTTGCTTTTTACGTAGCCTGCCACGATCCCAATAACCCTTCGATGGTGATTCTGCAGCTACATCTCCGGAATGACAGTTCCATCATATCTGTTCAACTGTCATTCAATCTGCCTTATGGCGAATACAGGGAGTCATTCCTCAGCAGTGTGTGTGTGTGTGTGGGGGGGGGGGGCGGGGGGGGTGAATGGATGGGTCGAGTTTACAGAGATAGGACGGCTTACAGGGGCTAGAGGATGTTCAAGTTAAACAGAGTTACATCTGCTCAAGAATGTCAGTGAGACAAAGGGGTTTGGGGATTGGAGGAATTTACAGGGATAGAGGGAGCTGGGTTAGATTTTGGAAATAGGGATAGGGATGGATGTAGGGAGAGGCAGGCAGACTGAGAGGCACTGGCAGCGGGTGTTTCAGTAGGCGAGTATTGTATATACTAACAGAGATTTTGTGGGCGGCACGGTGGCACAGTGATTAGCACTGCTGCCTCACAGCGCCAGAGACCCTGGTTCAATTCCTGTCTCAGGCGACTCAGAATCTCGAACCAGTTGCAAGAGTCAGAGGCGCTGACAAAGGCACCAATTAAAGCCACACAGTGAGGGATACCACATGCAGAGATACTGAGTGATATCACCAGAGTGCAGCAGGTTTTCAGAATCAAAAAATGGTGTCAGAAGACGTGGGTCTGATGCAGTGGGAGCTGCTACCAGTTCTCAGGGAGGAGTCAGCTATTCTATTGGGATGGTACAGTGGTGGGACCAGTGCCCTGGTCAATCATATGACCAGGATTGTGTAGAATGCTTTAAACTGACACACTTGCGGAGGCTCAGCTGAAAGGAAATCCTAATTCCATGGGGAAAGGTTGAAATATTGAAACATGGGAACCTGGCTGATGAGAAACAGAAAGAAACAGGAAGGAAGTGAGTTGAACTAAAATTGAACATCAGCAAATAGGTTTGTGACAGGAAATTGTGATAAATAGTTATTTACTGTTTCTAAATTTGGATGCACGAAGTATTTGCAATAAGGGATATGCTCGTGTGACTTGTGATTTCTATCTAATCACCATCGTGGAGACATGGTCACAGCGTGAACAAAACGGTGGGGAATTAATAGACAGACAATAGACAATAGACAATAGGTGCAGGAGCAGGCCATTCTGCCCTTTGAGCCTGCACCGCCATTCAACGTGATCATTCCTAATCAGTATCCTGTTCCTGCCTTATCTCCATAACCCTTGATTCCACTATCTTTGAGAGCTGTATCCAACTCTTTCTTAAATGAATCCAGAGACTGGGTCTCCACTGCCCTCTGGGGCAGAGCATTCCACACAGCCACCACTCTCTGGGTGAAGAAGTTTCTCCTCATCTCTGTCCTAAATGGTCTACCCCGTATTTTTAAGCTGTCTCCTCTGGTTCAGCACTCACCCATCAGCGGAAACATGTTTCCTGCTGCCAGAGTGTCCAATCCTTTCATAATCTTATACATCTCAATCAGATCCCCTCACAGTCCTCGAAACGCAAGGGTATACAAGCACAGTCGCTTCAGTCTTTCAGTGTAAGGTAATCCTGCCATTGCAGGAATTGACCTCGTGAACCTATGCTGCACTCCCTCAATAGCCAGAATGTCTTTCCTCAAATTTGGAGACCAGAACTGCACGCAGTACTCCAGGTGTGGTCTCACCAGGGCCCTGTACAGCTGCAGAAGCACCTCTTTGCTTCTATACTCAATTCCTCTTGTTTTGAAGGCCAGCATGCTATTAGCCTTCTTCTCTCCCTGCTGTACCTGCATGCTTGCCTTCATTGACTGGTGTACAAGAAAACCCAGATCTCTCTGTAATGCCCCTTTACCTAAACTGATTCCATTGAGGTAGTAATCTGCCTTCCTCTTCTTGCAACCAAAGTGGGTAACCATACATTTATCCACATTAAACTGCATCTGCCATGCAACTGCCCACTCACCTAACTTGTCCAGGTCACCGTGTAATCTCCTAACATCCTCATCACATTTCACCCTGTCACCCAGCTTTGTATCATCATCAAATTTGCTAATGTTATTGCTGATACCATCTTCTATATCATTAACATATATTGTAAAAAGCTGCGGTCCCAGCACAGATCCTTGCGGTACCCCACTGCTCACTGCCTGCCATTCCGAAATGGAGCCGTTTATCACTACGCTTTGTTTCCTATTAGCCAACCAATTTTCAATCCAATCTAGTACTTTGCCCCCAATACCATGCGCCCTAATTTTACTCACTAACCTCCTGTGTGGGACTTTATCAAAAGCTTTCTGAAAGTCCAGGTACACTACATCTACTGGATCTCCCTCGTCCATCTTCAGAGTTACATCCTCAAAAAATTCAAGAAGATTAGTCAAGCATGATTTTCCCTTCATAAATCCATGCTGACTCTGTCCTATCCTGTTACTACTATCCAGATGTGCCGTAATTTCATCCTTTATAATAGACTCCAGCATCTTTCCCACCACTGAGGTCAGACTAACTGGTCTATAATTTCCTGCTTTCTCTCTCCCACCTCTCTTAAAAAGTGGTATAACATTAGCCACCCTCCAATCCTCAGGAACCGACCCTGAATCTATCGAACTCTGGAAAATTATCACCAACGCATCCACAATTTCCCGAGCCACCTCCTTCAGTAGCCTGGGATACAGGCCATCAGGCCCCAGAGACGTATCAACCTTCAGACCTAACAGTCTGTCCAACACCAAATCCTGGCAAATATTAATTCCCTTAAGTTCAGGTCCTTCAGCCACTGTTACCTCAGGGAGATTGCTTGTGTCTTCCCCAGTGAACACAGATCTGAAGTACCCATTTAATTCCTCTGCCATTTCTTTGTTCCTCGTAATATATTCCCCTGTTTCTGTCTTCAAGGGCCCAATTTTAGTCCTAACCATTTTTTTGCCTTGCACATACCTAAAAAAGCTTTTACTATCCTCCTTTATATTATTGGCCAATTTATCTTCGTACCATATTTTTCCTCTGCGTATTTCCTTCTTAGTAATCCTCTGTTGCTCTTTAAAAGCTTCCCAGTCCTCAGTTTTCCCACTTATCTTTGCTATGTTATACTTTTTCTCTTTTAACTTTATACGTTTCTTAACTTCCCTCGTCAGCCACGGCCGCCCATTCCTCCTCCTGGGATATTTCTTCCTTTTAGGAATGAATTGATCCTGCAACTTCTGCATTATACACAGAAATATCCGCCATTGTTCCTCCACAGTCATCCCTGCTAAGGTATTGCACCATTGAACTTTGGCCAGCTCCTCCCTCATAGCTCCATAGTTCCCTTTATTCAACATAAGTACTATCACTTCCGACTGTACCCTCTCCCTCTCAAATTGCAGATTGAAGCTTAATGTATTATGGTCACTACTCCCAATATTCGCGGCTACAATATTGTGGAATGTCGGGCAAAATGGGAAGGAGGATGGGGAACTCTCACCGTTCGGGATAACAATGGATTGAAGAAAATATGTAGCCTAAGATTATCAATCAGTCATAGATCAAATTCTGGGTAATAAGGGTCATAACACAGAAGTGGAAGGGCACAGAAGTTAAGGCTCCTTTATGGCATTACATTGTGAGACACTGCATTAACAGGGAATTATTGGAATTTGTAACAATGGCGCTGAGATAATTGAGGGGGGATTCAACTTTCCTTCCTCATCATCTCATTGGTGATGGGTCACAGACGAGGCTGACTATCTCCCACTCTCAGGGGGAATTTGTCGGCGGCTGTACAGACTGATATGGCCTTCCACAGACTCTGTTACACTTGGGGCAAAAGGTGGCCGTGGGAAGGGCGTGGGTGGAGTGTTGGTGCAGCAGCACGCTCCACGTGCTGTTTTCTCCTGGATTCCCCACAGTAAATCCTAACGCTATTTTCTTTTTTCGGATCTCTCCCATCAACTGTGATTCCACAGAGACAGGCTCATTGACCTTTGAGGGGCCATATTCTCTCCCTTGCGAAAGTTTAGCCCCTATTGAAACTTGTCAAAACGCCTCTGAAATTTCAAATAGCTCCCTACCACCAATAGTCTCCACACCCTTACCTATTCCGCCACTTATGCTCACAACAAAACATAGAATCCAACAGCTTTAAAAATATTCTGCTCCTATAAAACCATGCATCTCCAATTGTTTCTAAGCATCCAGTTATCATTTATTGTCATATCCTTTATAATACAGTCCAACATATTCCCGACTTACTGTCAGGCTAACACCGTTTGGTTTCAGTCTGACTGCACAAAGGGTTTTGGGCAGCATGTTCAACAAAACATCGTGGGCCCGTTCCTGTGCCGTATTGTTCCATCTTCTACGTCACTCTTTAAAAATTATACATCAAGGAAGGATCTCGACCAAGAAAAGACTCGGGTCTCTCAGGGATGAAAGAGAGAGAAAGCAGTTGTGGGGGACGTGGATCGGTAAGAACAGGGAAGGAAATACAATGTGTAAGACGGAACGTAAAGAATAAAAACAAGAAGGAGCTTTGGAGAATCTGAGTGATGTTTGTGAGGGAGGCCGCATATAAGAGTGGAATAAATTAAAAGCACGTAGCTTAGGGACCTGTAGTGATTAAACCCTCGTTTGAACATGACTGGAAGGAATCACAATAAACTATCACGTCAGGTTAAAATCCACATTATTAAAGGTCATGCAGGTTGGACAATGACAAAGAGATTGTCATGGATAACAGGGGTGAAACAGAGCAATGGATCGTAATGGATTCAGATCCACAGTGAAGGGGTCACACCAAGGCCTGATCAATGAACCACAGTAAAGCAAGTTCACTATCGAATTATAGATGAATGCTCAATACTATTCACCTCTGAACCAACTTCATTGTCCTTCAATGTAAACTCTTCACCTGGACCTTGTAGCTGAGAAGATAGTACAGAACTGGAATCAGAGAGACACTTCAGTTTTCATTACTTCCATTTCTCTGTAAAATGAGATGACAAAAGACACATGTTGAGAGACATTCAGAATAAACAAATATAAATCTCTTGGTTTGAGTGCTAAATATCCACTTGTTAAATGAGTTTCCAAAATCCACTAACATCAATTCAGGATGGGAATTTACAAAATGATTTGAGAGATCTCGTACTTTAACGAGAAGGTTAATTTTAATATGTTTTTCTAAACGCCAATTTTGTTCTTCCAAAGATTATTTGGAAAACAAAAGATTCGAATACAGAAAAGAGAAAGTTATTAATAAACAGAATCAATCTTCTGTCATACCTGAAATCAATGGCGGGATTACCTACCCAGCATGCGCCACGGTGGTGAATTGCCTCTATACTCACGACAAGCGATGGCCGGACATTGGCAGTACTGGCTTTATCTCCGTGGGAAATGGGCAGAGACGCGATTTTCCACACGAAAAGGCTGTAGGAGCTAGAGAGCGTTTATAAACCATTCCAGCGAGAAGGAAAATGTGGTTTTTAACCTGATAAATAACTTGCGGTAAATGTTTCGTATCTCCGAGGTGAACAGCCCGCCATCTTGTCCGGCGATCTGGGCGCATGCGCAGATGGGCTAGTGATGTTATAGTACGGGGTGGGGCCTGAGGTTGACTCATGCAGACGTTGAAAATCTGAGAGTAAATCAGAAAGTGCTGAAGGAGATCAGAAGGGTCTGGCAGGAGATGTGGACAGAGAAAAAGAGTGAACCATTCCAGTCCTGTGTGCATCTTCTTCAGAACCCATTGCCCGGGTCCTGCAGTGTCCTCGGCAAACCTTTATAACAGCTTCACCCTCAGGTGATCTTTGAAACAAACAGCAATCTACCTGAATCTCTAGATTTTTCTGCAGGTGACATTTTTAATCAATCTGTTCAGACGTGTCATGTCACACTTGTGAACCAGGTGGGGATTGAGAATCCAGGCCTTCTTAGTTAGAGGGGAGTTCCTCAGGGTCGAATCTTTGGCCGGATCATCTTCAGCTGCTTCGCCAATCACTTTTCCTTCAGAAGTAGGGATGTTAGTTGACATTTGGACAATATTCAGCATCCATTTCAACTGCTCAGATACTGATGTAGCGCATATCCATATGTTCAGGTTGTAAGTTTGCTTTCTGAGATGGTTGGCTTGTTCTCATTGAGCTTAAAAATGTGTTGCTGGACAAGCGCAGCAGGTCAGGCAGCATCAAAGGAGAAGGAGAATCGACGTTTCGGGCATAAGAAACGTCGATTCTCCTTCTCCTTTGATGCTGCCTGACCTGCTGCGCTTTTCCAGCAACATATTTTTAAGCTCTGATCCCCAGCATCTGTAGTCCTCACTTTCTCCTTGTTCTCATTGAGTACAATCTTACAACCTGAACCTCAATATGAGCTAAAAACGTTCTCAAAAATCGCAAACCCACATGTAGCAAGACCTGACCAGCATCTAAAACCTGCACAAGTCGCAAGTAACAGCTGTATCACATCCTTGCCTGGCAAAGACTATCTTCAAAAAGAGAAAATCTGAGTCTCCCTTATTAACATTCAACAGCAATATCATTGTTGAATCCTCCATGAGCAGCATTCCAGGATGTCATATCGATGAGCAACTGAACAGGACTGACCATATACCTGTTGATACAAGATTAGGACAGAGGCTAAGAGACTTGCAGCGCTCGACTCAACTCCTGAGTGCCTTCTTTACAAGATGAAAGTCAGGTGTGATACGGAATCCTCTCCATTTGCCTGGATGAATGCAGCATCAACAACACAAGAAGCTTGTCAACGTCTGAGACAAAACAGCACTCTTCATTGCCAACAACCTTCACTATTCACTTTCTTCACCGCTGAAATACAGAAGCAACAAAGGGTATTATCTCTTGTGTAACATCCTTCTGGATAGAGGGCTGTGCTATTCACCAGTTGGCGAGATACATCCCACAACAGGTTTACACCTCAGGACACACAATGTCTCAAAGATGTTGGGAACAACAACCTGATTTATTCAGGAAGGTTCCTTTTTGCTTTTGATCGGGCTTTTTGCATCTTTCAATGTGATTAGATCATTTGTTTGGGCGGAGATGTAGAATAGAGGAAGGATGTATTTCTGAAATTGGATTTATTTGTTCTGAGATTTGACATTGTATGGACCGAGATAATATTTGAAAATTATTTCACAAAAAAATAGATTGAAAGAATTGAAGAGGAGTAAGTCAAATCAAACATGATATAAAAATCCAACAGAGTCACTAAGTTCATTTGGACAGAAAGAGAACATGTTTATCTGGTATATCTGTGAGCAAAGATTTCAAACAACATTGTAAGTCGTAAAGCACCATCCCAGACAGACAGACACAGACATACATTTACACGCCATAAATATGTTGTGCTTATCGGTAAGGATTTAAGAGATCATCCAACTTGGAGATATATGAGGAGATCAGTAACATAGAAATGTCTGGATTGTGAGAAGGATTGCAAAGTCCCAGACCAGCTGGAGACTCGTCGACACAGACAAGCTGAGCAGAGACCGATCACCAGCTCTGTGTGTGGAAGGGATTTACTCTGTCATCCAGGTTCATGTAACACCAGTAGCTTTACACTGAAAAGAGACATTTTCCTTGACTGTAGTAAAAAAAAGTTAAGACCTGTAAAGGCCTTAAACTCAATGGTCCTAATTTAACACCACCTTGTTCAAATGGGGGAGAAGTCATTCGGCTCTTCCCTGTGTGGGAAGGTTTTCACTCGGTGATTCACCTCAATGTTACACAAACATCTTTATCGTCGGGAGAGAAGCTTTGCCTGTTCTGTTTGGGAAGGAATAAACTTCACAGTTCAGCCGTAGAGTGGAAACTGAAGATCAATCATCTACTCTGTGTGTAAGAAGGGATTTATTACACAGCAAAGCTTCTATAGAGAGACTGTACGCTTGCACTGAGTGCGGGAAAGAATTTAGTCATCACCTGTATTCATTGAGCACCAGTAAATTCACATCTTTTACCTGTTCCTTGTGTAGGAAGGGAGTCACTCGGTTCTCCAATCTCAGCAGCTATGGCTTTGTTCACACCAATGAGAAAATATTTAAATGTTCTGACTGTGAGAAGAGCTTTACGAATAGCAATGATTTGATGAAACACCAACAAGCACATTGTGGGGAGAGGCCGTTCACCTGAACTGTGTGTATCAAGGGATTCAATTATTCATCCCCTAGTGAGGGGGGATCGGTTTAGCTGAGTTGGCTTTATTGTTGGTTTATCGAGCAGCGTGATGCCAACAGCATGGGTTTAATTCCCATGACCAGTTTGAGGTTACCATGAAGGCCTCTCCTCTCAAATTCTTCCCACTCCTGAAGGCTGGGGCCCTCTGGTCAAATCACCAGGAGTCGCTTTTCTCTCTTTTGAAGAGAGCAGTCCCTATAGACTGATAAGACTATGATGAAACACACATTCCAGTGAGGTCGCATGCGATTGTATTCTGCTGTTATTGCATCCAGAACTGAACTGTGTTCATTCTGTCAGCAGTGGTTTACGTCATTAGATGTGAATTATTTCTTTAATTGAACGAGTGTTAAATTGTTCAGGTATCAATCAAATCAAATACACAGTTTAATTTTCAACCATGACTTGTCTCCCATGAGATGAGACTGGTAGATATTCATTTACTGCCCTGTTCTTGGGTCTTTTATTCATTGCTAAGGCTTGATTTGTATTTATAAATGTATTTTCACACATTCAGGATTCGTGAATGTGCTTCATAGCAACTGAAGTCGTTGTGAAGTGTAGTCACTGTTGTGGGAGATACAGCAGCTAAATTGTTCCAGTGTGCAGTGGGAACCCATTCCCACAGTGAGAGCATGTGAATGATTTATCATCAGTGTCAATACATTCATGGGACTTCAGTTCCTGGGAACTTATCAAGCACTTCCCACACTCTGGCATTGAAACAGTTTCTTGTCACTGTGAACCCATTGTGTATCTGCAGGATAGATTGATTAAGTGCATCTTTTCCCAAAATCGGAATGCCAATGTGAATTCTCTGGTGTCTCAGTAAATTTGATTAGTGAGCGGTCCTTCCCAACATTCAGAGCAGGTGAATGCCCTCTCCATTGTGAAAATGTTTGTACTTGAGAAGTTTGCTGGAATCAATTGATTTCCTCCCACACACAGTAGATGAGTGGTCTCTCCTCTGTGTGATCTCTCTGGTGTCTCAGCAGACTGAATAACTGATTGTATCCTTTCCCACAGTTAGAGTAAGTGATCGGCCTCTCTCCAGTGAGTTCGCAGATGTAAAGTGAGATCAGATGTTGGCCAGAACCCACTCCCACTTTGAGAACACTTGAATTGTTTCTCATCAGTCTGAACATATTGATGGTGCATCAGTTCCTGATAACTTTAAAGCATTTGGCGCACTCTGGACAATTAAGTGGTCTCTCCTCAGTGTGAACCCACTGATGTATGAGCAGGTTAGATAACTGAGCAAATCCTTTTCCACACTCCGAACAGGTGAAAAGATTTTTTTCCCAGTGTGGCTGCACTGATGAATTTTCAGAGCAGACGAGAAATTGAACCCTTTCCTCAGTCACCACATTTCCAGTATATCTCTAGTGTCCCTCCATTTATATTTTGAAAGGCCAGATGATTGGATGAAGCCCCGATCACAGACAGACCAAGTAAATGGATTCACTCAAATGTGAATGTTGCTTTCTCCTTTTATTCTCAAAGGTCGATGAGATTCAGACGAAATCAAACAGAGCAACTCCATCAGATTCCGATGAGATGCTGCATTTCAGTTTTCAAACTGCAAAATCTCATGTTTAATATTTCTGAAATTAAAACAGAAATAGCCCAGTAAGAGAGAACTTTTAAAAACACAAAACAGAAAATTTCATTCTGCATTAGATGTGAATATTCCAGACGAGGTCAGCATTTATTTCCCTTTGCTAATTTTACTGGACAAGGTGACGATGGGCTGTCTTCTTGAACAACTGCTATCAATTTACTGTTGGTAGACCCAAAACATAAAGAAGGGAAATCCGGAATTTTGACCCAGTGACACTGGAGGAATGGCAAAATATTTCCAGATCAGGATGGTAAGTATATTTTAGGGTTTTCCTGTCTATCTGCTAACCTTTCCTTTTAGATGTAAGTAGTTGTGAGTTTGAAAGGTACTGTTAAAGGAGCTTTGGTGAATTTCTGCAGTGCATTTTGTGGATAATGCTGACGGCCTGTCTGAGTATTTGCAGGTGAAGGAAGTGGATCTTTGTCGATGCTGTGTCAGTAACGTGGTTCTGATCAATTCGGCTGTTCTGTTCTGGATGTTTTTGAGCTTTGCCATATTGTTGGAATTGCACTCAGGAGTCCTCAAGAAGGTCATGACTGAAATGTCTCTTGCTACTCGGATGCTGCCTTATCTGCTGTGCTTCTCCTGCACCATGTTTTTCCAACAACATTCCCAGGCAAGCAGGGATTATCCCATCATGTTTCTTACTTCTGTATTGTAAAGTAATAAACAATAGATGGGAAAGAACCCAAAGAAAGAGAAGAACAGTTGGAAAAAGGAGTGGATAACGATCAGGTTCAGAGAGTGAATAGCTGTTAATGGAGACTGCTGGTCCCTAACCATAGGTGAAGTGTAATGTCAGGTTACATGACAGATAGGCTTGGAATGAGCTGCCAGAGGAAGACTGGTAGAAGCAAGTACAGCTCCAACATTTCAAAGACATTTGGACAAACATATGAATGGGAAACGTTTCGAAGCATGTGGACCAAATGCAATCAGGTGGTACTATTGTAGCTTGAAAAACCTGGCCAGCATGGACAAGTTGGAGCAAAGGGTCTGTTCGTATGGGATATGACTGTATGAATCTAGAAAGCGGTGAAAAGGGAAGAAAAGATTTGACGTAAGCAAATTGGCAGGAAAGATAATAACAAGCATCATAAACTTAACTGTGTATATAAAACCAGTTCAAGGTGGGTGTGTGAGCTTTGATAGAAATGAAGTCAGGAAGGTATATTGAGCACATTAGAAGGGTTGACTGGGAAATTGGCTCAAGGGAACAGGCAGATAATTTACACCAGTATTTTACGTCATTCCTCACAGGGGACGGCACTGTAAGTGTATTAATGATACAGGCAAAATGATAATAGGAAGGAAATTTTTGAACCATGCCTAACGAAAGGAACAAGGTTTCTAAAAAGCATATAAGAGTAAGGGTAGACAGGTCAGCAGCAATTCTGAGTTGGTTTTAAAAGAAGTGGTCACAGCCTTGGGATCATTGCTCCCCCTCTATCAGATGTTAGTTCTGCTGTTTGTTTAAGTAAGCAGTAAGTGCAGTAGCTTTAATGCGTTGTCATCAGGTTTTGTTACACATGGTTCTGACCCTGGCATGTTCACCCACGCTCGTCACTGAACCGTAGATCAGCTTCATGGTAATGGTAGATTGCGGGATTTTCCTGGGGAAAAAGTTCCAGATTGTGGTTGAATATAATTCTACTGCTGCTGCTTCTGTTATGATTTCAGCATCACATGACTGCCCAGTTTGAACTGCAATATCTGCAATACAATTCTGCTGACTGTCCCCATTTCATACCGGGGCCCGTTCACCTGTCACCCCTATGCACAGTGACTCACCCTGGTTTCTGATGTCGGAATACGTCTTTTTTTTCATCCTGTTCGGGTCTCTTAATGATGTCATGATGCAATTTATCATATTCCCCAAAACCATGTAACGTTTTCACCTGAATCTTTTCCCCTCCAGAAATGTCATCTTCTGTTTAAAGTGAATGTGTTTCCCTCTGTTTGTCTCCTTGACCATGATTAAGAGCTTTGTAGTGTCAGTGATGCCAGCCTTATGTAGTTTCAGAACAAATGAATTTGTGCACCTTGCCTTATTGTTTACTTCCCGATGTGTGGCGCTCCATGTTGGAAAGGGCGTGTGAGCAGCTTTGAGAAACATATTTGAAATACTGAACAGGTCTGGCAGCATCTGTGGAGTGGAAACAGAGCTAATCGTTCGGCGCCTGAGATTGTTCTTCAAAGCTCCCAGTTTCTGCAACAATTTTTATTTTTGTTTCAGATTTCATGTATCCAATGATCATTGCTATATTGAAAATGTGTTCTATGACTTCTCATTTTTGAAGAAACTCACTGTGTCTGGCAACATCTGCAGAGACAGAGAAACAGTGTTAATGTTTCAAGTTCAGTGTAAAACTTCTTCAGAAGTGTAAAGGATTGGAAAGTTAGCATTTTAGTATTTTGGCAGAGGTGGGAAAGAGTGTTTGGAGGCCCAGTGCAAAAGCTAAATGGGCATGAAATTGTGGTGAAAGAGACACAGATGTAAAGTGGGTGTAAATTAATCTGTAAATATTAGAAAACAAAACACAGTCGTAGGAAGCCCAGGAGGGAGACTGTATGAAATTGGAGAAAAGCCATAATGGGGTCAGGCTGTGAAGTTATGGATTTGAATATTAACTCCCACAGGCTGCAACATACTAAGGTGTAAATTGCGGCGTTACTTGAGCTTGGGTTGTACTTCATTGGAACATTGCAGCAGCCTGCATTTTCTTAGAATCCCTACAGTGTGGAAACAGGCCCATACTGACCCTCTAAATTGTATGCAAACCAAACGCATTCTCTCCACCTATGGTACATTGACCCTTGACTATTTCACTTAACCACCACATCTCTGAACACCAAGGGCAACTTAGCATGGCCAGTTCACCTAATCTGCACAAATTTGAACTGTGGGAGGAAACTGGATCAACCAGAGGAAATCCACGCAGACACGGAGAGAATGTGCAAACTCCACGCAGGCAGTCACCCGAAGCTGTAATCGAACCCAGGTCCCTGTTGCTATGAGGCAGCAGTGCTAACCACTGAGCAAACGTGCCGCCCAGGACCGAGATATTATAAGACCGCAAGGCTATATGTGCAGAAATGAAGCCATTCGGTCCATCGACCCTGCTCTATCATTCGATCATGACTGATTGATTTTCAACCTCATTTCCCTGCTATCTCTCCGTAACCTTTGATCGCCTTGGCAATCAAGAACTTATCTGTCTCTGTTTTAAATATACTTAACCATCTCTTTTCCAGAGCGTTCGGTGGTAAGGAATTCCACAGTTTCACCACTCTCTGGCTAAAGAAGTTCCATCTTATCTCCATTCGAAAGGGTCTTCCCTTTGCTCGAAGCCTGTGCCCTCAGGTCCTTGTCTCTCCTGCCAGTGCAAACGTCGTCCCAATGCCCTCTGTGTCCAGACTATTCAGTATTCTATCAGTTCCAATCAGAAACCCCTCATCCTTCTAATCTCCATCGAGTATAAACCCAGAGTCATCAAACATTCCTCTTTTGTTAAGCTTTTCATTTCTGGGATCATTCTCGTGAACCACCTCTCGACACGCACCAATGCCAATACATCCTTCCTGAGGTATGAGGCACAAAATACTGAAAATGTGGTCTGACCAAAGCTGTAGAAAGCCAGAGAATCCCCACCTTTATACTCTAGTCCTCTCGAGATGAATGGCAACTTCGTATTAGCCTTTTAACGACTGACTTAACACAAACTATAGAACTCAGATTCGGGAACACGCGTGTCGGCCAGCTTTGGAATGTGTATGTTTGGAACCAGAAGCAGATTGTATAAAGCAAGATACAAAGAATAATATTCCAAAACTGACAAGAAATATATTTTAAAAATCTAAACACAATGTCTTTTCCATATCGATTAAAAAAAACGTTCATGATGTGTGTGTGAGACCTTTGGAACAAAGGCAGGAAAGTATATGTGGAACTGGAGGATGTGACTGGGGAATTGGTTTCAGAGAATAGGCAGAGAATTTAAAACAGTATTTTACATCGTTCATCACAGGGGAAGTCACAAAGAGTTTCAATAATATAATCAAAATTGTAGTCAGATGAAATTTCTTGCAATGTCTCTAACAAAACGAAAAAGGCTTTTCTCAAACAGATATGACCAATGGTAAACAGGTCATCAGCTATTCATAGTTGGTTTTAATAGAAGTTGTTACGGAGTTCTGTTGGTACTGTGTGAAATATTCCACAACTCTCCAGATTACAGAAGTGTTCTGGCAAAACTGGAGACCCTCCATTGTGGCGCCTATCCTCAAGAAGAGAGTGAGCCTTCAAGAGTTTAGGTGCTCCCTTTGTCTGAATTTTGGAGTATATTTGAGAGGCCTAATGGCCTCATGACGCACATTCATTCTGAGTGATTTAAATAAAATAAAACTCTGATCGTTCCCCTGATTTGTTGCACACTGGGGAACGAACATTTTCCTGAACTTGGGAAGTATTTGGAACATTGTACAAACGACTTCGTTTAGATAATTCTAGAAACAGCACTCAACAGGCCATTTTATAACAATGTGGGGGTATTGCATAGGTGAGAGAGGGAGAATTTGCTGCATGCAGTACTGAGAGTGATGGAGCCTCATTCTGGAGAAGGCGCTGCAACAGATATACAGTGAGTGTGAGGGAACAGAGAGGATATGGTGACCCTTATCCTGACAGAGCGGGAATGTATTTGATGCTTGTCCTGTATTGCTGAACATTTCTTCAGACTTCAGATACTGCACTGAACTGGGTGGTGAGCTCAGACCATCCTCGGTGGGTCTGGTGGTGTGGCCCCCTCTTGGAAGAGAATGGCCCTCCTCTATACTAGGACGACCGTGACCCTGTCTACAAACCGTGGTGTAATTTCCACTTATCTGCCATGCACAGGGTAAACTGTGCTGGGCAACACCAAGCTGAGAAAGCTTAACTGTGTGACCATTGGCCGTTTAAATATTGAACCAGGGAATCACGGAATATCCAGGGGCATCCGGGCAATGCCGAATACCTGCAGCCATGATGGGTGGGAGAATCGGGCTGGTATTGAATGAGAGGGACACCTTGGGTTGGGGTGGGTAGTTAATGAGATGCGTTCGATAAGATAACACCAGGAAACTAGCTCGGCCTCGTGCAGACAATCCCTTTATCACACTCAATGAAAATAGCACTGACCCAAATTATTGTTTGATTCAGCCCAATGAGTCAAAGACTCTGCTGGCCCTGCTCCCAGTTAAAAAGCTGCAGAACAAATGCTTATCCAAAACTCTCCATCATCTTAACTCTCCAACATTTTATCAATATCCTGTTCAACAACCATTCCTGGAAACTGTCGTCTTTTTTGCAAGATGTTTTCATTTCACAATTTTTAAACCTACGATCAGGTCCTTCTCTGAAATTGTCTCTCAAACTCCCCGTCTTTTTTAACCAAGCTCCTCCCATTTGGTGGTATTTCAACGGATTCATAGCCTCTCTCTGACAGTGATTTTCACACCCACATCACCCCCTTGTCAAGGCACAGTGTAAATGGACGGGAGATGCACAGCCTGTCACTTCCAGTATGAGCCACCCGCAAGTCTACCCACACTGGACAGTGATCTAACACAGTGTTACTCAGCAATGCGGTGGTTGTTGCACACAGCTGTATATGCTGGGAAGGTAACTGCTCCAGATTAACAGATAAATTCACTGCTATTCACTGCACAGTTTCCCATGCCAGACTGATACCCAGTCCGCATTTACAGATCAATGCACTTGTGTGTTCTGCACAGCGCCCTGTGCTGAACAGATTATTTAGCCCAGGTTTATAGATCAGTGCACTTATCGACAGATATGTAGTGGACTGGTGATCCCTGAACAGTGTTCGATCCTGGACGGATTGCTGAGAGGTACACTAGCTTGGTCTTCGCAGTGCTTCATGATAAACAGATATCTCATATTGGCTTATATGTGTCCGGGCTGGATCTGTGAGGTGGAATGAGTATCCGACATAACTCCTTACATAACTATCATTCCTACAGCTCGGCCCATTCCGCTGTTTAACCCCATATGTCTGCAGCATGTTGTCCATTAAGTAATTACCCAAGTAAAATCTGAATCTCTGTCGCCCTTGTTATGGACCAAAGCACCCCCTCAAAATACACACATCCCCTCGGACCGAACGTGCTTTTTGTTATATTTTAAAGGTAAATGTGAGGTGCTGTGTTTCAGATACGATTCGCTTGGTCAAAATATTCAACATTAAGCAAAACACAATTTGTTCAAACACTGCTGACAAAATACAACAAAAGGAAGTGGAACTTGGAATATATTAATTCTGTTGAAAAACTTAACAGAATAATAGGTTATTTAACTACTAAACAGTAACAGCTCCAATATGGTAACATCCTATAAGTACACACTTGTCAAAAAACAAGTTCAAGAAACAAATTTTCTGACATGTCATTCTCCAGTCCAGGAGGAAAAAAGCATCAAAAGACAATTCTGAGCGAAATCTCAGAGAGAGTGTAGAAGCCTGGAGAGATTTACCGCCTTCCAGCTCTGCTGCGACCCCAGCAATAACTGGCGAAAGGTAAAACTAAGAATCCTGTTTCGAGGAGAACTTTACTATCACATCACAGGACCAGGCCGCATCTGCAAGGACAACAAGGAATGGACTGTATCTACACAGTCTATGGTGCTGTAGGAGCCTGGCAAAAATGCCTAACCCCACCTAAACCGTTAAATGACTGTCAGATAAATGTCAAAGTGAAACATAAATAAATAAAACAAAAGGATACAGCAGGCCTGGTCATCAGACACAGATGGTCTCAGGAGCCCAGCAATTCCTACCCTGCCAAAACACAATAGAATCATCGAGCTTGTGAACAGAAAGCATCATCTCTCTCCCTCACCCCTATCTTTATAGTTGGAGATGTGCCACTAACCCAATAGTCAGCAATATCAACATCCCACCTGTACCAAGTACTACTGTGACATATGAGCGTTGTTATGAAAGGGGTTAGCTAGAGCTGTTTGTTCAATGACTGCGTTTAATATCAGGCTTCCTGGACCTAACTGGGTCACTGGAGGGTTTCCCTTTTTCATAATTATGGACTTCTTTCAACTTATTATGCCATAATATTCAGCGCAGATTCAACCTCAACAAGATTCGGGTCAGCAGCTACAGAGAGAGGGAGAGATCAGAATTTTGAGAACATTAGACCGGAATGTTCCAACAATGGATCAGAATCTGAGAACATTGGACTGGGATGTTCCAACTTTGCACTGGAGTTTACCCTTGGGTCTTTACTATCTTTCTGAGGATAGGACATGGTTAGAGTTGCGGATATAAACTGTATTGATTATTATTCAAGTAGGCGCTATCCCATCCTCTCATTATCGCTGTTCCTGGTAAGCCTATATCTATCAATTCTATAAACGATGCTGAAGGTTATTTCTAATCCGGTTAATTCCGTTTAGCAAATACATAAACTATCAGTCTCAAATTCCACTTCCTTTTCGTGCATTTCCAAACTACTTATCCATAAACATGTCACAAGGAAGAAGACTGTTTGGAACCTTGAATCTCCTTTTTACCCTAGACTGTTTTAAATTCCGCATTCTCTCTGTAATCAACTCTGTCGAATCCAGTCTGCAGCTCTGCCGCAGTGCTGTTCCTGAATTGCCATCATCTACCTCTTCGTTAACGACAGATTATATAGCTCCAGTTCACTTCTGACCTCTCTTCCAGTTACAAATATTTTGACCACAAACTTGTTCTTGTATCTGCAGTTACTGCACAACAGGCACTCGGTATCAGAGTAATAATGTCTCTGACCCATATAATTCAATGGCACAGGTTATGATTCTCAAAGTATTATTTGAAATTCTACCATAGCTGATGACTAAACTTAATTCATAGAACATAGAACAGTACAGCACAGAACAGGCCCTTCAGCCAACGATGTTGTGCCGACCACTGATCCTCATGTATGTACCCTTCAATTTCTGTGACCATATGCATGTCCAGGAGTCTCTTAAATGTCCCCAATGACCCTGCTTCCACAACTGCTGCTGGCAACGCATTCCATGCTCTCACAACTCTCTGTGTAAAGAACCCGCCTCTGACATCCCCTCTATACTTTCTTACAACCAGCTTAAAACTATGACCCCTCGTGTTAGTCATTTCTGCCCTGGGAAATAGTCTCTGACTTTCGACACTATCTATGCCTGTCATTATCTTGTATACCTCAATTCGGTCCCCTCTTCTCCTCCTTTTCTCCAATGGAAAAAACGTACGAGCTCAGTCAACCTCTCCTCATAAGGTAAGCCCTCCATTCCAGGCAGCATCCTGGTAAACCTCCGCTGAACCCGCTCAAAAGCATCCATATTTCTTATAATAGGGCGACCAGAACTGGACGCAGTATTCCAGGTGCGGTCTAACCAAAGTTTTATAGAGCTGCCACAAGATCTCACGACTTTTAAACTCAATACCCCTGTTAATGAAAGCCAAAACACCATATGCTTTCTTAACAACCCTGTTCACTTGGGTGTCTATTTTAAGGGATCTATGTACGTGCACAACAAGATCCTGCTGTTCCTCCACACTGCCAAGAATCCTATCCTTAATGCTGTACTCAGCTTTCAAATTCGACCTTCCAAAATGCATCACCTCGCATTTATCCAGGTTGAACTCCATCTGCCACCTCTCAGCCCATCTCTGCATGCTGTCATTGTCCCGCTTACAACAGCCCTCTGTACTGTCAACGACACCTCCCAGCTTTGTGTCATCTGAAAACTTGCTGACCCATCTTTCAATCCCCTTATCCAAGTCATTAATAAAAATCACAAACAATAGAGGCCCACGGACAGACCCCTGTGGAACACCATTCACCACAGACTTCCAGGCAGAATATTTTCCTTCTACTACCACTCGCTGTGTCCTTTTGGCCAGCCAATTCTGTATCCAGACAGCTATGTTCCCCTGAATCCTATTTGTCTTGACCTTCTGATTGAGCCTACCATGGGGAACCTTATCAAATGCCTTGGTGAAGTCCACATACACCACATCCACAGCTCGACCCTCATCAACATTTCTAGTCACATCCTCAAAGAATTCGATAAGGTTTGTGAAGCAAGACCTGCCCCTCACAAAGCCGCGTTGACTGCATTTAATCAAGCCAAGCTCTTCCAGATGGTCATAAATTCTATCCATCAGAATCCTTTCTAACACCTTGCAGGCGACAGACGTGAGACTTACGAATGACAAATGACTTACGAATTCGAATGACAAAAATTGGATTGAAACCTAATTTCACTCACAGCAACGATAAACCATCAGGATTTATTTTGTTATTTCGCTGGGAGCCATTGATGAAGAAACTTAACATTTTTGCCCAGTCTGGACTAAATGTGATTTTGGACCCACAACAATGTAGTTGGCTCCATATTGTCTTGACAAATGGCCGCGTGGTCAAGGGCCATTAGTGATGGACAACAAATGCTGCCCTTGTCATTCATGTTGAAATCCCGCGAAATAACAACATTAAAGGTGAAATAAACCAAGGAACTGCGGATGCTGGACATCTGAAATGCAATTCTCCAGCGTCTGAACAAATGTTGGAGAATGTCAGCAAATATGGCCGTCTGTCGGGAGAAACACAGATAACGTAACGAGTTCAGTGACTCTATCAAAACTGAATGCAACTGAGAAAATAATATTATTCATATCAGGAATGGTTGGAACGGTGACTGGGAGGTTAGTGTTGAATGGGTGGAGAAATGTCCAGCAAGAAAGAGAGAGAGAAAAAGAGAGAGAGAGAGAGAGAGAGAGAGAGGGAGGAAAAGCAAGCAAAATGATTGCTGATGAAAGACTAGAAGGAAAATAGAAAGGGAAGTTATCTTAATATTTCCCCTTTTCCCATATTCCTGAATATCACACTCATTTCGGGATGTCCCTGCAGGAAGTGAGTTATGTTAGCTCTGACTCTTTTCTCTGAGAATGGTGATCAACTCCATCGGCAATACTGGCGTTGGCATTATAGTTGCCGAGATACAGAGAAACGTAATATTACATTGTCAACTGCTTCTTTAGACACAGGAACTGTTACTGCGGGACTCTGCAGTGATGCAACGGCTTTCTCAGCCAGGAAGAGAAACTGAGGAAAGGGAGCCATTTTCAACACTGAATGGGTGCACCATGTGTGTGGGGAACTGACTTGCTGTTGTCATTATAAAGTCAGTGGAGTTTCTGAGATGGTGTTCTCAGGGTTGTGTTGTCAGCTGGTGAGTTCATTCAGGGTGAGCCGAGGGTCTGGTAACCCTACTCTGAACACTGTATTTACAGAGAGTCTTGGTCCATGGCAAACAAATGGAACCGAGGCGAGACAGAAGGCAAGCTCTTGTAAGCAGGGTGCAGCAGGACATTGCACTTTCCATGATTTCCAGGAACATTTTTCTGGACCCATTCATGTGTAAAGTGTGAAACCATCTTGTTTCAAAATTGAGGTGGTCACTGAGTTGTGTCCCCTCCTTCAGTATAACCTACACACTCACACCAGGGACAGGACTGTGCTGACACGCACCATGAAGTGAACTGTTTCAATTCTGCAAGTTTCCAGGCAGGAGTGGGTTTTCTATCCACCATCTCTGAAGTGCAGTCCTCCGATCTATTTCCAAACTGACAGAAGCCATCTGCCTGCTGAGAGGAATACATTGGTTCCATCCAGGGGAAGGTACAGAAACTAACTTCCAGAAATATTAGGAAACGGGAAACTGGTAAAGATGAGCAACTGCAGGAAATTAAAATTAATGAAGTGTATGCTTTTGAAAATCTAATTTAATTGAAGTTTCATAAGTTGCTGCATCTGATGAGCTACATCCCAGAGGCTTTAGAGGTGGCAACAGAGCTAGTGAAAGAATTCCTGTCCATTCTTCGAAGCTGTTTAGATTCTGGAAAGTATCCTGCAGGCTGGAAAGAAGCTATTTTAAACTAAACATTCAAAACAGTGAGAGGGAAAAAGAAAACTAAATAGCTTGATGTCAGCTGTGAGTAAATCATTGTAATCTTTTATTCGAATGTAACAACTAAACACTTGGAGAACAATGATCTGAGATGGTAGATTCGGCCGCGATTCAGGAAAGAGAAATGATTTTTGATAAACCTGCTGGAGTTTGTCAAAATGATCCGTTGTGACATTGACAATTGAGAACCAATGGAAATTGAGTATTTGGATTTTCAGCAGATGTTTGACACGGTTGAATACAGGTGCGTGCGGAATGTTAGAATCTATGTGTAGGTTGATTTGGATATATACCATATGGATTAAAAATTGGGTAATGGAGATAGGAGAAGAGTAATGTTTATCTCTGGACTGAAGGCTTGTGGAGTATCAGAAGGATCAGTGTTTGGCAATAGCTATTCACGAGGCATACAAACTGAATCAGATGGAAACAACAAATATCATCATTCACATTTATATATATATATATATATATATATATAAATGGTGAGACGTTGGCGAGTGCTTTTGTTGAAAAGGACCTGGATGACCTTGTTCATAAGTCACTAACAGAATTCTTACGTGGCAGGAATTAAATGATATTCGGCTTTTCATGCAAATTGAATGAAGTATCAGAGTTACTATATCTTTCCCAATGGTGGTGTTTTGTGGAAGGGAGTATTTGGTGCATTGCGTACAGATTTGGACTGCTTTACAAATAATGATCTCTTTGTCATCGAGGCAGTGCAAAAGAGTTTCATCAGACTAAACCCTGGCATGATGGTACCACGAGGAGAGAGTGCAGGAACTGTGTGTTTAATCTGTAGCGTTGTGAAAGAATAACGAAGTTGAAATTTGATGATTATGGACGGACACTTATTCATGTACTATGAATAATTAAGTCACATAGATCAATTTGGATCATTTGGTCTGTTAAGTTCCTGCTCCATTTGTTTGTGATGTTAGAGCATCTCTCAGACTTTCCAGTCCCTATGTTAGTGACTTGAGAAGCTGAATGACCTCTTCGTCTTCCTCTGTAAGTGACTCCGTGTGTGAAATAGTCTCTTTTGGATTCCGAGTAAGTAACGTGTGAGAGTGAGCAGATTCCTTATCTTCACATGTAATTGGCAGGAGTTACTAAATGCGCTATCATATGTCTTGTCCAAACGTTTGAGGGGTTGAATGACTTCCTCATCTTCTTGTGAACCCAGATTGAGATGCTGATTGAGCAGCACCTTTTATTGTCGAAATGTGCAGTGTCTAGCAGTGCTATTGCGTGAATGTTACCCAGACTTATACAGTACGATTTTGAATGGTGTCTAGTTCTTGTTGCACATGGACATTGACTAGTTGTTCTGAACATTATGTACACTTCAGTGAATATCCTCACTTCTGTTCTTTTGGACTCATTGGGCTGAATGGCCTTCTTTCACACTCTAAGGATTCCATGATGATAAACTGGAGCTTCCTGGGCTGAGGAAGCTACCCAAAAGATCTCCTGCAGGTGTGTGTGTGTGTGTGTGTGTGTGTGTGTGTGTGTGTGTGTGTGTGTGTGTGTGTGTGTGTGTGTGTGTGTGTGTGTGTGTGTGTGTGTGTGTGTGTGTGTGTATGTGTGTGTGTGTGTGTGTGTGTGTGTGTGTGTGTGTGTGTGTGTGTGTGTGTGTGTGCCCATATTTATGTTGATTGTGCTCTCAGTTTGCATGGTGCTTTGATTTACTTCCCTCCCTTTGCCCCTCGTAAACTGAATCCCTAATGATTTTCACCCTCCATTTCCACCTGTACAGTGGTGTGAAGAGATCAGCAGTGACTGACTGCAACAGAATGGACAGAAATGAAAGGACCTTTCTTCAGCGCTCGTGTCAGGGGGATATTATGTCACTTTAAACACCTCAGAGACTGTCAGACTTGCCCCACGCTGATACACACAGACGCACACCAATACAGAGATATAGAGACATTCACTAATACATGGAACTAATACAGACATGGAGTGTCTGTCAGCATTTCCCTTGCGCCATGACGGCATTGTCAATATTTCACTCGCTCTATCTGGTGTGCATCAGCATTTCAGTCTGTCTTCAGGGATTGTGTTAGTATTGCACTTGCTCACACCAGTGGGTGATTCAGCATTTTTGTGTGGATTGTGACTGCAGGACAATTTCAATGTTTGCAGATACAAACCTGGAAGAATTGTAAAGAGTGTGAAGGTGCTGCATGCAGCAGTGAGAGTGGTGGTGCATGAACCTTGTTCGGGGGTCGGTGTTATAACAGATATACAGTGAGTGTGAGGGAGCAGAGAGAATACGGTGACCCTTATCGCTACAGAGTGGGGAAGGTTATTGATGCTTGTCCTGTATTAATGGACATTTCATCTGACCACAGATACAGCACTGAGCTGGGTGGTGAGCTCAGACCATGCTCGGTGGGTCTGGTGGTGAGGCCCACTCTGGGAAGAGAAGGGTTACCCTCTCTACTAGCCCATCCACTAGGACTTCCGTTCCCCTGTCGACAAAACGTGGTGCAATTGCCCCTTATCTGCCATGCCCCGGGTAAACTGTGCAGGGCAGCTCCAACTTGAGAAAGCTCAGACTTTATAAGATGGCACCAATGCCAGGGATCACGGAATATCAGGGACATCCGGGCGATAGTGAGTACCTCCAGCCATGATGCGTGGGAGAATCGGATTGGCATTGAATGAGAGGGTCATCACGGGGGAGGTGCGTAGTTAATGAGGTGAATTCGATAAAACGTCACCAGGAAACTACATCTGCTTGGTGCAGACAATCCTAATGTCGCACTCAATGACAATGGCACTGAGAAAAAATACTGTTAGATTCAGCCCAACGAATCGAAGACTCGGCTGACCACACTAACAGATACAAAGTTGCAGCTGCTTGTCCAAAGCTCCCCATCACAGAGAAGGAGCTAAATGTGACATACTCTTGGGAAATAAGGTAGGGCAGGAGACCGAGGTTTCGGTGGGGAAAGCACTTTGGGACAAGTAATCAGAATTCTCTTAGTTTTGAAATAGAAATGGAAAAGGAATTACGATCTAAAAGTTAATATTGTAAATCGAATGGTGATATTAGTCAAGACCTTCCAAAGTGGATTTTGACAGATATTCGCAGATAAGAGACGATTTGAGAAGAGGAAAGCCTTCAAAAATGAGATGTCAAGAGCACAGAGACAGTATGTCACTGTTCGGGTGAAGGGTAAGGCTGGCAGGTGTAAAGAATGCTGGAGGATTGAAGAAATTGAGAGTCTGGTCACGGATAAGAAGAAAGCATATGTCAGGTAGAGACAGCAGCAATGAAGGGTTTTTTCAGTATTTATTCACGGCAATAGGATACCACTGGTTGGGCCTGCATTTATCCCCGATCACTAATTGCCTAGAGGGTAGTTAAGAATCAATCACATTGTTGTCGGTCTGGAGTCACATGTAACCCAGACCAGGTAAGGATGGCTGTTTGTTTCCTTCAAGGATATCAGTGAACCGGATGGGTTTTTGCAAGAATCCGAAATGGATTCATCATCGGCATCAGCCTCTACATTCCAGATTTAAAGTGATTGTCTAGAAGAATCTAAAGCCAGTCGGAATACACTTAAGAGAGAAATCCGGAGGCCATAAAGGGGAGATGAGAAAGTTTTGGCAAATAGTGTTAAGGAGAATCTAAAGGGACTCTACACATACTTTAAGAACAAAAGAGTAACTCGGGAAAGTGTTGGGCAACTTAAAGATCAGCAAGGCTGCCGATGTGCAGAACAGCAGGAGATAGAGGCGATAGTAAACAAATATTTTGCAATAAAGCATAACATCGTGAAAACTCAGTATCACAGATGAGGAGATGCTGGAGTTTTTAAAGCCTGTAAAGGGAGGAAAATCCCCGTGACCTGATCAGGTGTACCCGAGAAGTGTGTGGGAAGCTGAGGAAGTGATTCCTGGGCCCCTTGCTGAGATATTTGTATCTTAAATTGTCACAGGTGAGGTACGGGAAGATGGGAGGCTTTCTAACTTTGTGCAATTACTTACAACCTTTAGGAAGGATGGTAAGGAAATGTTGGGGAGCCTGATGTCAGTGGTGGGCAAGTTATTGGAGAGGATTCTGAGGCACAAGTTTGCATGTATTTTGAAAGGCAAGGACTGATAATGGATAGGCAATATGGCTCGGTGCGTGGAAAATTGTGTCCCACTAAATTGACTAAGTTTTTTTGAAGAAGTGACTACGAGGATTCATTGAGGCAGAGAGGTGTACATTGTTGACATGGACTTCATGTTGACAACTTTCCGCATGGTAGACCGGTTAACAAGGTTTGTTCACATGTAATGCAGGGCGAACGAGCCATGTGGATACAGAATTAGTTCCAAGGTAGGAGACAGAGGGTGGTGGTGGTGGATTGCTTTTCGAACAGAAGGGCTGTATTCAGTGGTGTACTAAAAGGATCGCTGCTGGGTCCACTGCTTTTCACTATTTATAGAAATCATTTGGATGTGAACATAGCAGGAATAGTTTTAATGTTTGCAGATGACAGCAAAATTGATGGCGGAGTGGCCAGCAAAGAAGGTTTACCTCAGAGTACAATGGGATCTTGATCAGATGGGCTGAAGAGTAGCAGATGGTGTTTAATCTGGGGGGGGGGGGGCGGGTGGGGTGTTGATGAACAAAGACACCTTGGAATGCGGGTTCATTATTCCTTGGAAGGAGAGTCGCAGGTATATAAGATAGTGAAAAAAGGTATTTGGTATGTTTGCCTTTATTTGTCAGTGGTTTGACTGTATGAATTGGGAGGTCACGTTGCTGCTGCACAGCACATTATCTTAGCCACTTTTGGAGTACTGCATTTAATTCTCGTTTCCCTCCTATTGGAAATATATTGTGAAACTTGAAGGGAGACAGAACAGATTTACAAGGATGTTGCCAGGATTTCAGCTATCGGGAAAGAGTGAGTAGGTTGGGGTGATTTTTCCTGGAGCGAGAGGGTCGTGTATAGAGTGAATAGCCAAGATCTTTTCCCCAAAACTAGAGGGCATGGATTTCAGGTGAGAGGGGAACGATTTAAAAATGATCTGAGGAACAACTCTTTCCACAGAGAAGGGTGCACGTGTGGGATGAACTGCTACCAGAGCTGTTTGGGGGGGCTGTTATGATTGCAACATTTTAAAGGCAATGGGATGGGTGCATGGAGAGAAAGGGTTTACATCGATGTGGGCCAAATGCTGGCAAATGGTATTGGCTTATTTTGGGATATCTCATCAGCATGGACGAGTTGAACTGAAGGATCTGCTTCGTGCTGTACATCTCCGAGAATCGATTATTCTCTCCGACCTCCCACCAATATTATACTAATTAATCATTCACGGAAATACCAGCCTATGTTACGAGATGCCTTCGATATCTCTTCGGCTTCAGCATTCTGAAACTTGCAAAAGCATTCTTCCATAATACTGAATCTGTGTCTCTGTCCACTATCTATTTCCGAAATCCCTCCCATTTGTTGGTATTTAAACTGTTGATATTTAAGTCCTGACATCCAGTTTTAATTGTCCAATTTTAATGTGAATAACTACCCTATATATTTCTCTGGCCTTGAATGTTGCTTACCCGAGAGCATCAGCTTCCAAAATAAAAAATCCGAGAAACAATATTCTGAAAGCATAGCTTGCGTTTTCTTTGACTTCCCAGTGTCCTGCCCTGTGCTCCCTGTTGGAAAGTGGGGTTTAAATTTTGAGGCACAGCTTGGTAACTTGCTCTCTGCCTATCCATTGATCGCCTGTGTTAATCACTCTGCTGATCATGTGCTCAGTAATATGAGGAATCCCCTCCACTCTTACTGATTCAGACCAGACTTATCACTTGCGTTTGACGTAATTATAGTTTTAGTACGTTCGTGGAAATGTTGGGGATGGTTTCCTGGAGGCTGTGTTTTAAGCTGCTGTGGAAATTCAGGAAGGCCACATGTTTTGGTGACCCACTCTGATGAGTCACGATGACTGTAGTTACAGCATCTGGGTCAACAACATGACCAACAAATAGAACAGAGACTGCAGAGAGGAGAATCTCTGTAAAATGGAATGAGGGAATCAAAATCAGATCAGCAATGGTTTGGGAAAATGTTGGAGCAGGATTGAATGACTCGCTCATGCAACTTATTCAGATATTTCTGTTAGTGACAAGCCAATTCCTCTTCTCTCCCAGCGTCTCACAGTGATGGGGATTGAGTGACCTCCTCCTGTTCCTGGGGAACAGAAATCTGCATCCTCACTTGCCCCCAGATATCCCCATGTCCCAGTCTGGAGCAGGTGAGTGACTGCCTCCTGTTCCTGTGTCCCAGTGTCGAGCAGTTGAATGACTCCCTCCTGGCCGGGTGTCTCAGTCGCGAGCAATTGAATGACTGTTTCGTTTTCCTGTGCCCCATTCTCGAGCAGTTGAATGACACCCTCCTGTCCAGGTATCCCAGTCTCAAGCAGTTGAATGACTGTCTCCTGTTCCTGTGTCCTAGTATCGAGCAGTTGAATGACTGCCTCCTGTTCCTGTGTCCCTCTCTCGAGCAGTTGAATGACTGCCTCCTGTTCCTGTGTCCCAGTCTCGAGAAGTTGAATGACACCCTCCTGTCCCAGTGTTTCAGTCTTGAATAGTTAACTGGACTGCCTCCTGTTCCTGTGTCCCAGGCTCGAGCAGTGAGTGACTGCCTCCTGTTTCTGTGTACCAGTCTCGAGCAGTTGAGTGACGGCCTCCTATCGCTGTGTCCCAGTCTCGAGTAGTAGAATAACTCCCTCCTTTTCTTGCATTCTAGTCTCGAACATTTGAATGACTCCCTCCAGTCCTGTTGTCCCAGTTTCGAGCAATTGGATGATGCCTCCTGTTCCTGTGTCCCAGTCTCTGTGACTGCCTCCTGTTTCTCCCTCTTCCTGAGCAGCAGTTTCAATGTTCTAAATGCTGTCTCAAAGTTATGAAAGGACTTGATAGCATGGCATTTCTAACAAGGAGCAACATTGCAGAAAGGTATCTAAACACTTTCCCATCAGACATTTTATGCAGGCGGTCTGTTATTTTATCCCTGACCCTATCGAAACACGGCGAAACATATACAACCCAGCAGTGTTCCAGCATTACTCCCACATACCGGGAAGCAAGATTAAAAAAATTGAAAGATCTATAGTTTATCCTTCAACAACCCCATCCATTCCATTAAAACTAAGTAAATGTTCCCCTTTGTTGTGATATGTAAAATGATGTACAGAACTGGTTAACTGAATCTGTTTGTTTGCTGACTGTGATTAATGTCAATCTGCGTGGATTCTCATTATCCCAGCGGAGGGTGTCCATATTTTAATGATAAATGGGCTCTGTTCAATGTGTTCTCCCATAGCATGGGCGGGAACATCACCGACGGCACTAACAGTGATCAGCAGCAGCAGAAAGAGGGGACGGAGAGATGAGAATCTGAGAACATTAGACTGGAATGTTCCAAGAATGAACAGGAGTTTATCCGATTATGTTTGGATTCTTTCTACATATTATTGGTTGTCATTACCAACGCGGATGCTATATGTACTTTGCCTCATTCAATATTTTTATTATCCTATCCTGGCTATTGTTGGTGTCCCTGGTAAGTTTCACTGTCCATTTATTATTTGCATTGACCATGTACGACTGTATACTGTTCTTTTAATTTACTCTACTCTCTAAACATTCACTCTCCAAACCACTACGAACAACAGAGAAATTGTTCTTTTTTCCTCTACCTCTTTCGTTCTGACACTGTGCCTTGTGGATTGACTTACTCAGTTTCAGGTATGAATGAGGTATGTATCACTGCCCTTGTTATTTAAATATTGAAAGCTTGGAGATCACTTGGAGAGCGAGAGAGAGAGAGGGAAGGTGCTGCATGCAGCAGGGAGAGTGGTGGAAGAGGAATCTTGTTCGGGGGTAGGTGATATAACAGATTTACAGTGAGCATGAGGGAGCAGAGAGATTATGGTGACCCTTATCCTGACCTTAGCGATGAAGTTTATTGATGCTTGTCCTGTATTGCTGGACCTTTGTTCAGACCACAGACACTGCACTGAGGTGGGTGGTGAGCTCAGACCAGACTCAGTGGGTCTGGTGGTGTGATCCCTCTGGGAAGAGAATGGTCCCCTCCTCTATTTGCCCATCCGCCAGAACCCTCCGTGCCCCTGTCAATAAACCGTGGTGTGATTGACACTTATCTGCCATGCTCGAGGTAATCTGTTCAGGGCAGCTCCAAACTAAGAAAGGTCAACCGTGAGCCCATTGGCCTTTTGAAGATAGCACCATCAAGGTGCATCCGGACGACTGTGAGTACCTTCAGCCATGATGGGTGGGAGAATCGGGCTGGCATTGCATGAGAGGGACACCATAGAGTGGGATGGATAGTCAATGAAGTGAATTTGATAAGATAGCACCAGGAAACTAGCTCAGCCTCGTGCAGACATTTCCACTGTCATACCCAATGAAAATAACACTGAGATTAATATTTGTTCGATTCAGCCCAATGAGGCTGTCCTCACTCCGAGTTACAAAGCTGCAGAACAAATGCTCATCCAAAACTGTCCATCACCTGAACTCACAGCAATATCCCATTCACTCATAATTCTCCCTAATACTGACCCGCGTTGCATGGTACTATCGAAATGGCTTCATTTCAGCGTTCTGAAACCTATGAACATGCCCATCCATGACATTTTTTTCTCAGTTTCCCCCTGTCTCTCTCAACCCCAAAACACACTCATTGACAGCCATACTGCACGGTAATAGGCCATTCGGCGCAGGTGGTCCATGCCAACCAAAATGTCCACCCACACACACCCTATTTCTCTGCCCTTGTTCTGTATCCCTCTAATCCTTTCTTTTTCCTGTATTGGTCCAAATGCTTTTTCAATGTTGTTATTGTACCCACCTCGATCACTTCCACTGGCAGCTTTGTCCATGTGCGTTCCACAGTCTTTGTAAAACGTTGACTCTCAGGTTCTTCCTTATTTTTCTGCTCTCCAAACATTAGCGGATACCCTCTAGTCCTCGATTCCCCAACCCTAGGAAAGAATTTGAAATATTCACCCCTATGCACGCCTCTCATGATTTGATAAGATCTACACTTCTGTAAGATGCCACCCCCACCCCCGCCCCACATTTCCAACGTTGCAAAGAAATAGTTTCTAACCTATGCAACCTCTCCCTATAACTGGTTGTTATGGGGGACTTTAACTTTCCTGATATTGATTGGGAAAGCTATAGCTCAAGTTCGTTAGATGGGTCAGTGTTTGTTCAATGTGTGCAGGAGAGTTTCCTGACACAATATGTAGACAGGCCAACAAGAGGTGAGGCCATACTGGATTTGGTTCTGGGTAACGAACCAGGCCAGGTGTTAGAATTAGAGGTAGGTGAGCACTTTGGGGATAGTGACCATAAGTCGGTGATTTTTACTCTCGTGATGGAGAGGGATAAGTGTGTACTACAGGGCAAGAGTTATAGTTGGGGTTAGGGAAATTATGATGCAGTGAGGCATGACTTAGGATGTGTGGCTTGGAAAAGTAGACTCCAAGGCAAGAGTGTAAATGATATGTGGAGCTTGTTCAAGGAGCAACTATTGAGTGTCCTTGATAATTATGTACCTGTCAGGCAGGGAGGAAAGGGTCGTGCGAGGGAGCCGTGGTTTAATAAGGAATTGGAATCCCTTGTTAAATGGAAGAGGGCGGCCTAACTCAAGATGAGACGTGAAGGTTCAATTGGGGCGATTGAGAGTTATAGGGTAGCCAGGAAGGACCTGAAGAGAGAGCTAAGAGCAGCAAGGAGGGGACATGAAAGGTCCTTAGTCGGTAGGATTAGGGAAAACCCTAAGGCTTTCTATAGGTATGTTAGGAATAAAAGAATGACTAGGGTAGGAATAGGTCCAGTCAAGGATAGTAGTGGGAAGTTGCGTGTGGAGGCGGAAGAGATTGAGGAGACACTGAATGAATACTTTTCTTCAGTATTTACTCAGGAACAGGGCATTGTCGTCGATGTGAATACTGAGTCACAAACAAGTAGAATGGATGGCTTTGAGGTATGTAGAGAAGAGGTGTTGGAAATCCTGGAAAAGGTGAAAATAGATAAGTCCCCTGGGCCTGATGGCATTTATCCTAGGATTCTCTGGGAAGCAAGGGAGGAGATTGCAGAGCAATTGGCCTAGATTTTTATGTCCTCTTTGTCTACAGGAGTAGTGCCAGAAGACTGGAGGATAGCAAATGTGGTTCCCTTGTTCAAAAAGGGGAGTAGGGATAACCCTAGTAACTATAGGGCGGTGAGTCTCACTTCTGTTGTGGGCAAAGTCTTAGAGAGAATTGTAAGGGATAGGATTTATGCACATCTGGATAGGGATAATGTGATCAAGGATAGTCAGCATGGTTTTGTGAAGGGCAGGTCGTGCCTCACAAACCTTATTGAATTCTTTGGAAAGGTGACGAAGGAGGTTGATGAGGGGAAAGTGGTAGATGTGGTATATATGGATTTTAGTTGATGGCAAAGTTTCTTCATGGAGTGCCGTCACTAGCGGTGTTCCGCAAGGATCTGTTTTGGGACCATTGCTGTTTGTCATTTTTATAAATGACCTGGAAGAGGGGTTAGAAGGTTGGGTGAGCAAGTTTGCGGATGATACGAAAGTCGGAGGAGTTGTTGACAGTGAGGAAGGTTGTGGCAGGTTACAGCAGGATATAGAGAAGCTGCAGAGCTGGGCAGAAAGGTGGCAAATGGAATTCAATGTAGCTAAGTGTGAGGTGATTCACTTTGGGAAGAATAACAAAAAGATGGGGTACTGGGCTAATGGTCGGATACTTGGTAGTGTGGATGAGCAGAGGGATCTTGGTGTCCATGTACACAGATCTCTGAAAGTTGCCACCCAGGTAAATAGTGCGGTGAGGAAGGCATATGGCGTACTGGCTTTTATTGGTAGAGGAATTGATTTCTGGAGTCCTGAGGTCATGATGCAGTTGTATAAGACTCTGGTGCGGCCGCATCTGGAATATGGTGTGCAGTTTTGGTCGCCATACTATAGGAAGGATGTGGAGGCACTGGAACGGGTGCAGAGGAGGTTTACCAGGATGTTGCCTGGTATGGAAGGAAGATCGTATGAGGAAAGACTGAGACACTTGGGGCTGTTTTCATTAGAGAAAAGAAGGTTTAGGGGTGACTTGATTGAGGTGTACAAGATGATTAGGGGGTTAGATAGGGTTGACAGTGTGAACCTTTTCCCGCGTATGGAGTCGGGTATTACAAGGGGGCATAGCTTTAAATTAAGGGGGGGGGTAGATATAGGACTGAAGTTAGGGGTAGGTTCTTCACTCAGCGAGTCGTAAGTTCATGGAATGCCCTGCCAGTAGCAGTGGTGGACTCTCCCTCTTTATGGGCATTTAAGCGGGCATTGGATAGGTATATGGAGGATAGTGGGTTAGTATAGGTTAGGTGGGCTTGGATCGGCGCAACATCGAGGGCCAAAGGGCCTGTACTGTGCTGTATTCTTCTATGTTCTATGTTCTAACTTAGAACCTTAAGCCCAGGAAACATCTTTGTACATTTCTTCTACAATCTTTCCCGTTCAATAATATCCTTTCTAGAACAAGTTGAATACAATTGAACACAATACTCCAACTGCAGCCTTACCAACATCCTGTACAACTGCAACATTACGTCCTAACTTCTATACTCAATGCCTGATGTAGGCCAGTGTGCCAAAAGCCTTCTTCACTGTCCTGTGTATCTGTGACTCAAATTTCAGAAAACCGTGCGCCTGATCTCCAACTTCCTTTTTTTCCCCATTAAACTCTTTAAGGCCCTCTCTTTCATCATTAAACTCCTACCGAGATTTGATTTCAACCTCCATTCGTTATTTCTCAGTCCACTTCCCAATACCTTTGCTCTGTATCCCTCTAATCCTTTCCTATCTCTGTATTTGTACGAATGCCTTTTCAGTTTTGTTATTGTATTCACCTTAATCACTTCCACTGGAAGCTCAGTCCATATGCGAACTACACTCTGTGTAAAAAAAGTTGCCCCTCAGGTTGCTTTTTATATATTTGTTTCCTTTCCAAACATTAATAGTTGTCCTCGAGTCCTCGATTGCCCAACCTTGGGAAAAAAAATTGAAGTATTCATCCCTATGCACGCCTCTCTTGATTTGATAAGAGTTGCAGTTCTATAAGAACCCTCTGTTTGCTATGCTGTAAAGAAATAAGTTCTCACCTATCCAACCTCTGCCTATAACTTAGAGGCTTTAATCCAGAAAACATCTTTGTAAATTTCTTCCACACTCTTTCTAGTTCAATAATATCCTTTCGAGAGCAAGGTGATCAAAACTGAACACAATACTCCAACTGCCGCCTTACCAACAGCCTGTACAACTGCAACATAACGTCCCAAACTCTATACTCAATGCTCTGATGAAGGCCAGTGTGCTAAGAGCCTTCTTCACAGTTCTGTGTATCTGTAACAATTATTTCAGACAACCGTGCACCTGGTCCCCAACATCCTTTTGTTCCACTACACTCCTTAAGACATTCTCATTCATCATTAAACTCCCACCCGAATTTGACTTTCCAAAATGCAAGACGTCACACTCATCTATGTTAAACTCCATTTGTTATTTCTCAGCCCACTTCCCTAGCTGGTCAAGTTCCTGCTGCAATTTCTGATCATGTTCCTCACTGTAAACGATGTCTCGTATTTTAGTGTTATCTTCAAACTTACTAACCTTGCGTTGTGCACTCTCGTCCAATCATTGATAGAAATAACAATCAACAATGGTTCCAGCACCGACCCCTGAATCATTCCACTAGTCACAGGCCTCCTGTCCGACAAGCATACCTCCACCATAGCCATTTGCTTGCTAACATTAAGCCAATTGTGTCGCCAATTTGCCATTTCACCTGGTATTACATGCAATCTAACCTTTTAGAGCAGCCTTCCATGTGGAACCTTATCAAAGGCCTTACTGAAATCCAGTTAGACTATGATCACCATCCTGCCCTCATCAATCTTCTTGATCAGTTCCTCCAAAATCTTTAACAAAATTTGTAAGGCATGGTCTGCCATGCACAAAGCTATGCTGACTGCTCCAAGTAAAACTGTTTTCCAAATGCATGCAATCTTATTTCTCAGAATCTTCTCAAGTGGTTTACCGAAAACAGATGTGAAGCTTACTGGTCTATACTTCCCAGGCTTTTCTTTGCAGTCTTTCTTGAATAAGAGCACAGCATTTTCTACTGCCCAGTCTTCCGGTACTTTGGACCCTGAACTTGCTTTACTCCCTTCCTGGATATATCTGGTCAGAACCAAGAGATTTATCTGACTTTATGCATTCTAATATATCCAGCAGCACGTCCACTGTGATATGGACTTTAACAAGATATGACAACTAACCCGCCAACACCACCAACCCCCCACCCCCCACCCAACAAAGGTTACAGGTCCTCATGGCTTTCTTCATGGAAAAAAAGGGTAAGTTGAGACCTCGCCCATCTCTTGCAGTTTTACATACGCATGCCCATTTTGGATTTTAAGGCGTCCTATTTTCCCTCTAGTTGTTCTTTTTCTTTACTATACTGAAACAACATCTTTGGATTCAACATAATCTTCTCAGCCAAGGGTACCTCATGCCCACTTTTCGCTTTGGTGATTTTCTTCTTCAGTAAACTCCTGTATCCCCTGTGTTCTTCCAGGGATTCCCTTGATTCCAGCTGCCTGAACCTGAGCTACACCTCCTTTTTCACTGGTCAGAGCCCCACTATCTCTTACCATTCAGGGTTCTCTCTCCCAGCCTCACTTTGCCTTCACCTTCAAGGGAACATATAAACCTTGAACTCGGGTTATCTCACTTTTAACTGTATCCCACTTGCCCGAGATCTTTTTACCTGCAAGTCCCTGTCAAATTCCAATAAAGTTCGCCTTGCCCCAATTTAGAACTTGAATCTGTCGACCAATTTTGTCCCTCCCAAACGATTTTAAAATTAATACAACTTTCGTCACTTTTCCCAAAATGCTTCTCCACTTTACCTCCGTCACCTATTCTGTCCCATTTGCAAACAGTAGGTCGAGTTTGTCCCTTCCTGAGTCGGACCCTCTATATACTGCTTGTGAAAATTTTCCTGAATACACTTGACAAATTTCATTCCATCTAAGTCCTGAACCCTCTGGAGAGCCCAGTCTATGTTAGGAAAATTAAAATAACCTATTATGACAACCCGATTGCTCCTGCAGTCTCCCCAGTCTTTTTGCATATTTGTTCCTCCAATTCCCATTGATGATTTGAAGGCTTATAGTGCAATCATTATAACATCACCAACCTCCTCTTACTTGTTTGCACCATCTACAACACCTCATTGGATATTATCTCAGTCATTTCATCTTGAAATACTGGAGTGTTACTCGCCTGAATCAGAACAATTGGTGTTTAAATTGTTTCCATTTACATCTCGTCCTCGTAGTGATTTTCACGTCAGAAGCACCACTTGTCAAGCCACGGTGGAGACATGGAACTGCAAATGGATGGGAGCTGCACATCCTGTCACTTCCAAATTTCCCCACACTGGGCAGTGATCTAACACAGTGTTACCGAACAATGCAACAGCCTGGGTTTATATGTGAATGAACCAGTGCGGTCTGCACAGCTCCCCACGCTGGACATTTAGCCCAAGATTATACATCAAGTATTGGTGTGGGTTGCACAGAGTTCCACTCTGGGCATTACCGGATTGCATGCAGCTGAATGCGAGTTTGATCTACACAGTGCTCCATCCTGAACGCCTAATGGATGGGCTGGTTTTGTGAGTTGGATTGAGAATTTGAGAGAACTAAACATCTGGCAATGCCTTTATTTTGTGTTTTCATTCTTGTGATTGGATCCTTCAAATCCCGACTCATTCGGTTAGACCCATCCCTCTGGATGAGTCATGGTGACTGTTGTTTCAGCATCTGGGTCGGCAACATGACCAAGAAATGGAGCAGAGGCTTCAGAGAGGACAGGCTCCGTAAAATGGAATGAGGGAGTCACAATCAAATCAGCCGTGGTCTTAGTTAATGGTGGGGCAGGATTGAATAGACCACTAATGCAACTTATTCATATATTCCTGTTAGTAACAAGCAAACTCCCCTTCTCTCCCAGTGTCCCATACTGGTGGGGAGTGAGTCACCTCCTGCTGTCCTTGTGTAACAGGATCCTGTGGCCTCACTTACCTCCAGATTTCCCTGTTCCCCAGTTTCGAGCACTGAGTGACACCCTCCTGTCCCTGTGTCCCAGTATCAAGCAGTTGAATGACTGCCTCCTATTTCTGTGTCACAGTCTCGAGCGGTTGCGTGACTGCCTCCTGATCCAAGGTTTGTTAAAATAGATGTCCTCCTCCTGCCACTGATGAACAGGCTCCAAAAGCTCTGTGCTCACCTGCTGCTCCTGTGGATTGGAGTCGAGGACATGAATGGCCTCTTCCTATTTCTTACAGCTTCTCTAGACTAAAAGCCTTTCTCCTGTTTCTGTAAAATACACATCAAAATCTGAATGATGTATTTTTGTATTTTACTCTCAAGCAATTGAGCAAACAAGCTGACTGACAGAATTCAGAAGCTGAATAGCCTCCTCCTGTTCCTGTGTTATACACTCAAGGGGCAATAGAGTCTCAGAGATCTACAGCACGGAAAAAGACCTTTCGGTCTGATCATCCATACCGACCAAATATCCTAAATAAATCTCGTCCCCCTTGCCAGCACTTGGCCCATCTCCCTCGAAACACTTCCCATGCATGTATCCGTCCAAATGCCTTTTAAATGGTGTAACTGTACCTGCCTCCACTATCATTTTTGGCTGTTCAATCCAGACACACAGCAGTCTCTGTGTGAAAATGTCGCTATTTAAATCTTTCCCCCCTCACCTTAAACCTTTGTCTTCTAATTTTGGACTCGCCAATCCTGGGGAAAAGACATTGACTATTTACCTTATCTAAGCCCCTCACGATTTTATAAACGTCTTTAACGTCACCTCTCAGCCTCAACACTTGAAAATAGTCCCAGCGTATTCAAACTCACCCTGTAACTCTTACCCTCCAACACCTGCAACACTCTTTTAAATCTCTTGTGCACCCTTCCATGTTTGACGACATCTTTCTGACAGCAGGGTGACCAGAGTTAAAGGCAATATTACAAAAGTAGCCAAACAATGCAACATATCACGCAAATGTTTAGAAGCAAAGCACGCACCAATAAAAGGAAGATCACCAAGTGCCTTCTTCACTGCGCTGTCTACCTGTGACTGCACTTTCAAGGAACGGAGAACGTGCACCACAAGGTGACACAGTAGCTCAGTGGCGAGCATTGCTGCTACAGAGCGCAGCGATCTGGGTTTAATTCCATCCTTGAATGACTGCCTGTGTGGGGTTTGCACATTCTCCCCGTGTCTGTGTGAGTTTCCTCCGGATGTTAGGTTTTCCTCCGGCATTATAAAGATATACAGGTAAGGGTAGATTGGCCATGCTAAATTGGTTAAAGTACCCAGGGATGTGTAGGCGAGGTGGATTAGCCATTGAAAATGCAGGCTCAGAGGGATAGGGTAGGGGTTTGTTCAGTGGGATGCTGTTTAGAGGTTCAGTGTGGCCTCGATGGACCGAATAGCTTGTTTCCTCACTGCAGGGATTCGATAATTTCTATGGAGTTCTCCTTGATTGGCAACTTTCGACAGCACCCTACCTATATGTCTTGCCTTGATTTTTCTTGCCAAAATGCAACACCTCATATTTAACTAAAATAAACTCCATTTACCACTCCTCGGTTCACCTAAGCAAAGTCCCATTGTCGTCTGAGAGATCATTGTTCACTGTCGACTGCACCACCAAATTTGTTATTATCGACAAATGTACTGACCATACTTCATATACACAAACGCAAATGATTTGTATTAGTGACAAAAGGCCGTGGCCCACTATTGATCTTTGCGGCATGCAACTGGTCACAGGTGTCCAAATTTAATGAACAAATGTCCACGATCACGCCTTGTCTCCAATATTCAAGAAATTTTTGTATCTAAATGGCAAGCTCTCCCTGGAGTCCAGGTAGTCTAACCTTGTTAACCAGTCTACCATGGAGAACATTTTGGTTTTCTTACTGAATTCCATAAAGGCAACATCCACTGTCCTGCCTTCATCAATCATCTTCATCACTTCCTCAAAAAATTACACCGAGTCAGTGAGACGTGATCTCCAATGTACAAAGCACTCTTCAGTCCTTGTCTTTCCAAATGCACATACATCCTTTCCCTCAAAATCCCCTCCAACATTTTAGTCACCATTGACGTCAGACTCACCGATCTATGGTTATCTGTTTTTTCCTTACTTTCTTAAATAGTAACACGATATTAGCAGCCCTCCAGTCTTTTGACACCTCACCTGTGGAAATCAATGATATAAATATATCAGCAAAATGCTGACCAACCTCTTTCCTAGCTTTCACACAAACGTTTGGGATACAACTGATCAGGTCCCAGCGATTTGTTCATCTTTTTGTTTTTTTTAAAATGTCCAACACCTCTTTGTAATATAGACACTTTTCAAGGTTTCACTATATATTTCTTCATTCTCTCACTCTTGTAACCTCCTCCAAATTAAATACTGAGGAGAAATACTTATTTCATATCCCTCCAATCTCCTGTGGTTCTACACATAGGTAGCCCTATAGACCATTAACGTGCCCTATTCTCTCCCTAGTTTGCCATTAAAGGATTTGTAGAATTTCTTCAATGCCTCGTTAACCCAATTTCTAAAGCCATTTCATGTCCACATTTTTCTGGCCCGATTCTCCATTAACTATACACTTGCTGCCCTTATACATCTCTCGGGATTCACTTGATCTCAGCTCTGTTTACCTGACATATGCCTCCTTTCTTACCTTGACCAGAGCATCAATATATCTAGCCATCCAGCACTCCCTGCACCCACCAGTCTTGCCCCTCTCGCTAATGGGAACACGTTGGCTCTGGACTCTCTGGAACCAAGTTTTGATGGCCTTGCATTTTCCAACCATCCCTTTACCTGCGAATAGGGTTTTCCAATTAGCCTTTCACAGGACACCCCTAACACTTTCAAAATAGGCCTTGTTCAAAGTTAGAACTTTAATGTTTACATCAGGTCTTTCCTATTCCAAAACTATTTTAAAACTAATATTTATGCGTAACAGACTTGAAAGGTAAATTAACACTTCCTGCTCTACTGTAACAGGTTCGAAAGGCTGAATGGGCTCCTGAGGGCCCTCTGTAATAGACTGGAAGGGCTCCATGGCCTCCTCCTGTCCTTATGTAACAGATCCGAGACATTAAATGACACAGCAACCCGTGGATTATGAGCAGCCGTTAAACTCTATCTGATGGAGGTCCATCCCTTCTCAGTTACAGAAATACAAACAACACAATGTACTCCAGGTGCCCTCTCAGTAACACCTCATACAGCTGCAGCGACACATGGCTTTCAAGATTGGCTGGCAGCTGAACCTTGTTAACCAGTCTACCAGGTCTAACATTTTGGTTTTCTTACTGAATTCCATAAAAAAAACATCCGCTGACCTGCTTTCATCAATTATCTTCACCACTTCCTCAAAAAAGTACACCGAGTCAGTGAGACGTGATCTCCAATGTACAAAGCCCTCTTCAATACTTGACATTCCGAATGCATATACATCCTTTCCCTCAAAATCCCCTCCAACAATTCAGTTACCATTAACGTCAGGCTCGCCGATCTATGGTTACCTGGTTTTTTCTTAAATAATGTTGGCAATATGTGCCAATATTCTATATTTTCACCTTTTGAAGGAGCAACAGACGAATATGGGTTGAATGGCCTTCTCTTATTCCTCTGTAAGAGGCCCATAGGGACAGAATTGCTTTGGCCTGTTGCTGAGCAGCACTCTCAATTCTCTGTCTCAAAGTTATGAAAGGGTTTGATAACAGGGCACTTAAAACCAGGAGTAACCTCACACTGGTCAATTGGGTTCAGGTATCTAGAAACTTGCCTACCCGACTTTTTTTCATGCAATCGATCTGTTATTTTATAATTGTCTCCTTTCATAAACAGAGTGGAACATATATAGACCCCTGCATATACAGGTTTATAAAAGATTTAAAATATATAAAGACTTACGGTCGATCCCTCAGCAACCCTCATCCATTCCATCCAAACCCAGTGAATGTTCCCATTCACAGTGAAATGAAAAGTGATGTGTGGAACTGGTTAACTGAGCGTGGTTGTTCAGTCATGATTTGGAGATGCTGGTGTTGGACTGGGGTGTACAAAGTTAAAAATCACACAACACCAGGTTACAGTCCAACAGGTTTAATTTGAAGCACACTAATTTTTGGGGGTGCCGCACCTTCATCAGGTGATAGTGGAGGACACATTTCTAAGGCACAGAATTTATAGCAAAAATTTACAATGTGATGTAAATAAAATTATACATTGAAAAATACCTTGATTGTTGAGTTTTTCAGCTGTTTTAATACCATGGCAGTTTCATTTCTTTCATGTGTAAATCACAAAACCTTTTTCTTTTAAAGTTGCATTCTCAGGTTGAAGGTGTTAGTCCCCTGTGTTCTCTTTCTGTGCCATGATGTTTAGATTGATTCCAATCTGAAAAGTGAGATAACAGAGTTTACATGAATTCATGCAGTTTTTGAGCTCAAAAGTTTACATCAATTCATGCAGTTATTGAGCAAAGTACAATGTAACTCTGCAAGTACAAATTCACCCCTTAAAGTATATGTGTGCATGTGCGTCTTTGTCTGTTTGTGTGTGTGTTTTTCTGGGTTCGAGGTTGTGAGTGTGAGAGGGATTGTATATGTGTGTGTAGTGATGTAGAGTGTCTTAAGTCTATGAGGGGGTGCATGCATGAGTGTGGGAGTGTGTGTGCGTATCTGGGGTGGTGGTGTTTTGAGTATCAGTGAGAGAGTGTATAGGTGTGTGCATGAGTGTGGAGTGGTTTACGTCTCTGAGCAGATGCTTGTGTGAGAGTGGGTGTCTGTAAGGGTGTGTGTGTCTGTGTGCGTGTCTGTGTACGTGTGCCCGTATGTATGTGTGTGTATACGAGTTCCTGTGTGTGAGTGTATAGAAAATTGTTGTCACTTGTAATGTGACATGAGCCCAAGGTCCCGGTTGAGGCCCTCCCTATCGGTACCGAAATTAGTTATCAGCCTCTGCTCGGCCACTTTTTGCTGCTGCCTGTCTTGAAATCCGCCTTGAAGGATGGTCACCAGAGGGTCCGAGGTTGAATGTCCTGGACCACGGAAGTGTTCCCCAACTGGGAGGGAACACTCCTGTCTGTTGATTGTTCATCCGTTGTCGTAGCCATTGCTCAGTTTCCCAGTATTTGTTCAGTGACTGTGCTTAATGCCAATCTCCATGGATTCTAATTAGCCCAGTGGAGGGTTTCCATCTTTTAATGATAAATGGGCTCCGTTCAATGTGTTATCCCATAATATGAGCGGGCGAATCACCGACAGCACGGACATATCACCGACAGCACTGACAGGGACAGGTGGAGGAGAAATCAGTATCTGAGAACATTAGACTGGAATGTTCCAACAAGATTAGATTACTTACAGTGTGGAAACAGGCCCTTCGGCCCAACAAGTCCACACCGCTCCGCCGAAGCGCAACCCACCCATACCCCTACATTTACCCCTTACCTAACACTACGGGCAATTTAGCATGGCCAATTCACCTGACCTGCACATCTTTGGACTGTGAGAGGAAATCGCAGCACCCGGAGGAAACGCACGCAGACACGGGGCGAACGTGCAAACTCCACACAGTCAGTCACCTGAGGTGAGGAATTAAAACCGGGTCTCTGGCGCTGTGAGGCAGGCAGTGCAAACCACTGTGCCACTGTGCCGCCCACAAATTACAAATGATCAGAACCAGAGGACATTAGACTGGAATGTTCCAAAAATGTATCAGAATCTGGGAACATTAGACTGGCATGTTCCAACAATAGACAGGACTATATCTAACTATGTTTGGTATCTTTCTGCATTTTATTTGTTGTCATTATCATTGCGGATCTATTACGCTCTGTTCATTATTCAATATTTTTATTATCCTTTCCTAGCTATCGTTGGTGTTCCTGGTAAGTGTCACTGTCCAGATTTTCTTTTTTCTATAAACTGGTTATGACTCTATTACTGTTCTTTCATATGGTCTACACATCTTGTCACTATTATTTTCCTGTTGAAACTCTCAAACCAGATATTCACTCTACAGACACCTAATAACTACATCAATAAATGTGTTCAATTACCGTCTCCTTCTCTGCTCTGGCAGTGTTACTCATGGGTCTCTATGTTGACCTTCTCAGTTTCAGCGGAGAACTACAATTTATTGTATCATTGACCTTGTTATATAAATATTTACAGCATAGAGGCCACTCTCTGCTGTACTGGTTACAATCTCCACTTCCTTCCACTGTTTCCATCTCATCGCTGTTAACTATCTGCGACTGAAGCCGATAAGTCACAACTGTGGGAGATCCCTTTGACCATGAGCTGATTCCTGACACCATTTCTAAATTGAAATGCTCACGACTTCAGAATAAATCTCACTGGCTTATTCGATCTGCTGTTTGAACCTTGAGCTATGAAATACAGTCTTAAAGAAGCCAACAATGTGCTTCTTACGCTCCCTGCTTCACACCTGCCGAAGCAAACCTGACTCGACCTCACTCCAAACTCCCATCCATCTGTTATTCATGTGCACGCCGATGTATATTTCTGTTGTGTCTGACAATGCCTTTATTTTGACATTCTCAAACACGTTATCTCATCTGTCCATGAAACTTCTCTCGTTCTCTTTCTGTCGATTAACAAAAAGCCGGCTAGTTGTTCTTATTTAAAATAGGTTCCTCCATGTGCGTTCCTTCTTAAACAATGAGTTTCACATTCAACCACTCCAATCGCGCACACACACGCACTCTCCCTCAGTTTCTGATTAACACGCACGCACACATACACACAGCAAATCTTCCCATAGTAGACAGTAAACTGATGCGAGTATAGTTTGCATATGATAGTAAAGTTTGCAATACTCTCCATGCTGGGCAGATAGTGCAGTTTACTGAGCAACACGCTAGCATGGTCTGCACAGCTCTCCATGCTGGGCTGTCATCTTGTCCCAGTTTATGCTGTTTGTGGTGTTCTGTCAAGCAGATTCAGAATGTGATGTAACAAACCATTTCAGCTGTTCTGACAATGCCTTTATTCAATGTTTTCATTCTTGTAATTTTACTCTCGAAGATCTCACTTCTCCAGTTAGTTCCACTGCCCTGTCTGTTTCCCGATATTTCCACAACATTTTTCAGTTAATTAACTGTCTGTTTCTGTCTTCAATGTGAATCTTTCTGTCCCTCTGCATCTTTCCCTGGGCTTAGCGTTTGGCTCCCTAGTGTATCGAGTGCAGGCATAGTGAAGCTCAGAAACAGTGAAATGGTGTGTGTCAGGCTGTTATTCCCTTCCCGGTATGTCCCACGTGATGGTCCACGGACAGGAGTGTTTCAGAGGTTATGAGACACATCCTTGAAACTTGGTCTGTACCTGTATTTGTCCCTCTCAGGTGACCTTGCGATCAGTAACACGAGGAAGCCCCTTAAGTAAAGGACATGGCATCTAAATTGTGTGACAATGCTGTCACTTCCAAAAAATATTATTTTCGTCTTTCTTTAAATAAGAGATCTTGAAGGCCAACCTGTCTCCTGAAAACGGCTCAAGTAAATAACTTACGACGCTTTTAGTGTTTTTAATAAATTGTCGTAACAACGGCCTAGTAACTTATCCCCAGCTGCTACTCTCTCTGAAACCTGACTTGATGCTGTTTCCTCCTGGATTGGAGAACTGTATGCAAGAATGTATATCTGAATGTTCCTTTTTGCCAAGGGGTTTGTTTATGGGTTGTTAGTATATTGGAGCAGTTCATTTGCAGAAGATACTGTATCCATTATTCGGTTAAGGTTTCCAATAGTTAAATTATTCTAAATTCCTCTTCATTGTGTATGGATTTTCATTAGAGTGTTTAATTATGTTGTGGTTCTGTTCTCCAAGCTGGAAATTTGTGTTGCAAATTCCCAGCTCGGCGAACAGAACCACAACAACCGCCACCCGAGTTACAAATCTTCTCGCAAATTTTGAGTGTTTAAATATATTGTGTTTTGTTTAATGGTGAGTGGTTTGACTAGTAGCATCACATCTGGAACTCCCACTTCACATCTACCTTTAAAATAAGAAAAGGTTGGCATCCAAGTTACCTTCTTAAAATAGTTTGAGGCAGTCAGGGTGGTCTATAGCAAACTGGGGTCTCTTGTCTGGTTCTAAATCGGTAACACCAAATTGGGTTTAGAATTACAATCCCTACAGTGTGCGAACGGTCCATTCGATTCAACAAGTCCACACCGACCCTCCGATGAGTAACCTACCCAGCCCCATCCCTCTCCACTAATATTGCACATTTACCCCGAAAAAGGATCTCACCCACACATCTCTGAGAACTACGAATAATTTAGCATGGCCAATTCACCTGACATGCGCATCTTTGTATTGTGTGAGGAAACTAGAGTATCGAGAATAAGCTCATGCAGACACTGGAGAGTATGCACCGGGAGACTATTGGGTTCAAAGGTCGTGCATGGTAGTTGTTAATGTCTTTTGTTCCGGATGTTGAATTCTTTTGGTTTAAATAGTGTTTTGTGTATAAAGATTCTTTCAGTCATTGAGAGTTCTCTGGGTGTGGAAGAAGTGAAGTTGGGGGTTTTACAAAAGGTAATGAAGGCAAAACTGTAGGAATTGGCAGACAAGCTGGAGTTGGGGTTGTGTTTGTCTGTGAGAAAATGAGAGATAATTACAGCTATACTTCGGCAATTACATTTTCTGAACCCCCATCAGACTCTTTGAAAATGGCTAGAATTCAATTTCAAATGAGGGACGTTGAACATGAGAAGGAATTGAAACAGTTTGAATTATGATGAAAAGTAGAAATAAAAGAAAGGGAAATGAAGAAGAAAGAGAGAAAAGGACAGAAGAGAAGCAGAAAGTTTCAACTTAAACAGTTAGCAATTAGAGAGGAAAGTTGACATAGAAGGCAGAGATGAAGGTAGACGGTCGGCGGGATGAGGAGGATAGTGAGGTTGAGCAACGCTATTGTAACCAATGGCCTAATAGGCTTCTGTTTAAATGCATCCAGGCATTGTCTACATTTGATGAGAAGGATGGGGAAGCCTTTTGAATTTCATTTGAGAAAGTGACTAAACACATGAAGTGACCAGTGACCATGTGGATTTAGTTGATCCAAACAAAGCTGATAGGTATTTCCATCCCTATCGGAGGAGGTATCTGGGGAGTACGAGGAGGTGAAGAAAGCCATCTGAAGTATATATGAGGTTGTGCCAGAAGCCGACAGACAGCATTTCAAGAATTTAAAAAAAGGGTCCCTGGTTAAACGCACATTGAGTTTGAAAGGATGAAACAAAGTCATTTTGAAAGGTGGGGAAAGGTATTAAAAACAGAGCAAAGCTATAGCAGTGTTAGAGAGATTCTTAGTTTGGAGTAGTTCAACAATCCACTGCCTGCAGTAGTGCGAACTCGTGTGGAAGAGCAGAGAGTAACAATGGCAAGATTAGAAGCTGGAATGGCTGATGATGATGATTGAGTTCAGAGATCAAAGTTTGGTTTCTGTGAGAGATTGAGAAGTATGTGTGAGATCTTCTTAAAACATATCCCTGTGAGAGTAAGGTTTATTGGCATAGGCCAGGAGTAGCAGGTAAAGAGGTGACAGCATTAAGAGGTACAGAAGCATGTAATTCTTTTATGCTGAGACATGAGGAACGATGTCTTTGAGAAGGACTATTGCAGAGATGAGAAGTGCTCCATTATGTAACCTGTGGTTGGAGAGTCCAGTGGAAACACCAACAGATTTATTACACGTTGGGGAAGGAAGCCTTCAGCTTGATGTTGGCGTTACACCATTTCAGCATTTAAATTGTGAATAACATACATCAGCCAAATCTTTTTAACTGATCGTGACCCCTTAACGTTTTTGGAGAAGTTTAGGGAGAGAAATACCAGTCTATTTCGATTGAGCTTATTTTTTTCTGCCATTCAATTTGAAATTATACAGGTGAAAGGGCGAGAAATCCTAAGTTTTGACACGTTGGGGAGACTTGGATGAAGAAAGACAAAGGCATTCTGTGGCAGGAGTAAAATGACTGAAATCGAAACTAGTTGTGAACAATTGTATGATCAGAGTCAATGTAATATATATATGCTTTGCAGACTACTAACATTGGAAGACTAGGAGGTCTAAAATGAATCCACTGTAGTATATTGATTAGTTATTAAAAGTGGAGTCGTGAGGATGTTATCACTGTAAAAAGGTTTTTTTTCTCTTGTTTTTTTTTGAAGTGAGGTTTTAAAAGCAGAGGTGCAGAACTGCTGTCTGAAAACAGTTTAAGCAAATAATTGAGAAAGTCTTTAGGTTTCATTAAAACGGTGGTAACAATGGAAGGGCAGTGGCCAGCTTTCTCAGACCAGGTTTCCGGGTTTTGTTTTTATCTGCAGCATTCTGAAGCTGCTGGGGATCCCAGAAGGGTTAGAACTTTCAACATATGATCCATAGCTGCTTTTCTCTCTTATATCTCTGTTGACGTTGTTTCCTCTTGGATTGGAAAACTGCTGTAAGGATCTGTACTTGAATATATCTTTGTGCCAAGTGGTGTAAACCAAGAAGGAACGGCATCTATTGTTTGTGCAAGTGTTCCAACGTATATGCTATCCAAAATATTATTTTTGATTATATTTTAACTAAAGCCCTTGAATAGATCATATTTTGCTTAATGTCGAGTGACCAGTCACAACATATCTGGAACGCACACTTCACATCTATATTCAAAATAAGGAAAGGTTTGGGTCTAAGCGGCCTTCTTACAATATTTTGGAGGGATCTGGACTGGTCTACAACACTTGTAGCCGAGGTGTTTTTGAGTGACTCCTGTAATTGAAAATTTAGTGGAGGGGCTGGGGATGGTTTGCTGGAGGATGTGCTGTAAGCTGCCTCAGACATTCAGGGAGACCTGAGGATTTGGAAACCCAACTCCGGATGGAACATAGGAACTGTAGCTACAGCATCTGAACCTGCAACATGAACAACAAATGGAGCAGAGGCTGCAAAGAGGGGAAGCTCTGAAACCACGCAGTGAGTGTGTGTGGGGAAAGGGATCTGCTGTATTCACCTCGGGTTTTCCAGAAACAGCTTCCCAAGCTTCACTTAACCCAGGAGCAGAGTGTGAGGGGACACTGATCGAACAAGGAGCTTGTCACAGAGAGATGTCACCTCCTTCGACCTGCAGCTTCACACCAGGGAGAGGACGGTGCTGCCAGTGGCTGTTAGGGTCACTGTTTCATTCAGCTTCTATGATCCAGAACTTTCTCGGAAGGAGTGGGTGACATATCCATCATTTCCCAGTATCTCAACATCAATGTCACCATTCGGTGATGGAGGATATATATGAGGTAAATACATTGTTTATCCCACAGCAGGGATCTGCCGGGAGTATCCAATGGGATTCCCGATGGTGTACATGGCATCTGCAGAGTACCCATGTCAATGGGGAGAGGTAGAGGAACTGAAGGAGCTCTCTCTTTCTCTATTAATGTTACAGTATGTCCATGCACAGTACATCATGTTGGTGAATACCCATTGTCCTGGCAGCAGTCACGGCCTCTTCACTTAGAAGCAGTCAGCCATTCCCATCGTCATCGGGTCTCCACGTAGAAAGACATGAATATATCTTGGATAAAGGCCGTCCCATTGATGCACGTTTCAAAACACCATCCCCAGCACCTACCAACCACATCAAAGTATTCCATGTGTACGGAGAGCAATGGAGTCACTTGGAGTGTCTGGCAGCTGACGATCAGGGATAGAGCAAAACCTCCCATGTCTGAACGGATTTGAGTGAACCCCCCAGTACCCAGTATCATTAAGTCCTGTAATCCCTCTCCATTTCAGTAACATATTGCTTTCCATTATTCCTGTAAATGAAATGACAGCTTATATCATGTTAAATTCCACCTGCCAAACTATTATCTATTGCCTTTAGATCTCTGAATCTATTTGCAGACTCTCCACCCTCTCTTAATAATTTAATCTCTTGCTTACCACAGCGAAATCCCCAAACGCAGCATCTGCATATCTGTTCCATCCTCCTGATCATTAATATAGATTGTAAATAGTTGAGAACCCAGCGCTGGTCACTGTGTGACCCTACTGGTTACGTTCTCTCTAACTGATTGAGACTGATTTATCCTGAGTGCCTGCATCCTGTGTGATACCCAGTCCTCCCCCATTCCTGTACAACACAGTCGAAGAGTTGAATATGAACAAGGAGCATCTGTGAGGAATCCAACTCCTCGATGAGGCTGTTGTCAACGTGGCCCCTGTTCCACGTTCCTGTCATCTCTGCATCCTAGAACTCTGTAATATGCAAGCATACACCCAGATCCCTCTGCACCTTAGCACTTTGAACTTTCTCGCCATTTCGATAATAATTTGTCTTTCTATTATACTGGCTAACTTAAATAGCACCATATTTTTGTTTCCAAGGTTTGTGAAGGTTTGTAGCTCAGGTTGATATTTAGTATGTAGGTTTGCTCGCTGAGCTGTAGGTTTGATATCCAGACGTTTCATTACAAGGCGAGGTAACATCATCATTGGCGATCTCCAAGTGAAGCGAAGCTGTTGTCTCCTGCTTTCTATTTATATCTTTCTCCTGGATGTAGCTCCTGAGGTTTGTGGTGATGTCATTTACTGTTCGGTTTCTGAGGGGTTGATAGATGGCATCTAGATCTATGCATTTGTTTATGGCGTTGTGGTTGGAGTTCCAGGCCTCTAGGAATTCTCTGGCATACCTTTGCTTCACCTGTCCCAGGATAGATGTGTTGTCCAAGTCAAAATGGTGGCTTTTTTCATCCGTGTGCAGGGCGACGAGGGAGAGAGGGTCGTGACCTTTTGTGGCTCGCTCGTGTTCGTGTATCCTGGTGGCTAACTTTCTTCCTGTTTGTCCTACGTAGTGTTTGTGGCATTCCTTGCATGGAATTTTGTAGATGACGTTGGTTTTGTCCATGGGATGTACTGGGTCTTTTAAGTTTGTTAGTTTTTGTTTGAGAGTGTTGTTGGGTTTGTGTGCTACTAGGATTCCGAGGGGTCTTCGTAGTCTGGCCGTTATTTCTGAAACTTCTTTGATGTATGGTAAGGTGTTTCGGGTTTCTGGCTGTGTTTAGTCTGCTTTTTGTGGTTTGTTCTTAAGGAGTCTGCGCACTGTGTTTTTTGAGTATCCGTTCTCCTTGACGACGTTGTATAGGTGGTTCTCCGCTGTTTTGTGTCGTTCGCCTGTGCTGCAGTGTTTGGTGGCTTGTTGGAATAATGTTCTGATACAGCTTCGTTTGTGTGTGTTGGGATGATTGCTGGTATAGTTAAGTATTTGGTCAGTGTTTGTCGGTTTTCTGTGCACGCAGGTTTGTAGTTCTCCCTTGTCCTTTCTTTCGACTGTGACATCCAGGAATGCGAGTTTTTTGTCAGTTCCTTCCTCCTTGGTGAAAAATATGCCTGTGAGGGTGTTGTTGATTACGTTAAATGTCTCTTCTATCTTGTTTCGTTTTGTAATGACAAATGTGTCTTCTACGTAGTGGGCCCAGTATTTTAGTTTGATGGTTGTAAGGGCTTTTTGTTCTAGTCTTTGCATTACTGCTTCTGCTATGAATCCTGATAGCCAACATTCGGTAAGGAAAATTAAAGTGAATAACTATGGGGCTTTTAAGGTGTAGGTTTGCTCGCTGAGTTGTAGGTTTGACATCAAGACTTTTCGTTACCTGGCTAGGTAATATCATCAGTGGCGACCTCCAAGTGAAGTCACCACAAACCCCAGGAACCCCATCCAGGAGAAATATATAAATAGAAAGCAGGAGACAACAGCTTCGCTTCACTTGGAGGTCGCCACTGATGATGTTACCTGGCCAGGTAACGAAACGTCTGGATATCAAACCTACAGCTCATCGAGCAAACCTACACCATAAAAGCCCCATATTTATTCACTTTTATTTTCCTTGCCAAATGTTGGCCTATTCAACAACCTATCCATATAATGTTAAAATCTCTTGCATCATCATTCCGAAGTAATTTCCCACCGATGTTAGTGTCATCTGAAAATGTGGTATCTTATTTTCTATCTCGTCAACTGAGTACAGTAATACCATCGATCGCAATTGGTTGAGGCATGAGTGCTGAAATAAATGTCACCCCACAAATTGCATTTTCCAAATGAAAATTACACATTTATTCCATCTGACGACATTTTGTTGGTGAACCAATCCTCCATCCAAGCTAATAAATTACTCCTAATCCCATGTTGTCTGCTCTTACCACTTACTCTTTAAAGAAGGACATATCCGATGCCTTCAGGAAGACCAGATATGTTCCATCTGCAGGATTCCTACTATCCACCTTGTTTGTGACATCTTCAAATAACTCAAGAAAACAATTCAAACACGATTTAGCCTTCGTAAAACCATGTTGACTCTGACGAATTGTGGCTTAACTTTGCAAAAGTCCTGAACAATGGACTCTAACAATTTGCCTTAAATTACAATAGTTTATTGTTAGACTTTTGTCCCTAATGTATACCATTATTATAAGTTCTTCACTTTTGAAAACCATTACGTTTTCTTTGAATTCCTATATAATGGGCACAAGGCTTTAAAAGATCTGCTGTGTGGCTGAATGGACTCATCATCCTGTTGGTGTACAAACTCGATGGGCTGACGTATTTCTGGTGTTCCCATGTTGCCATCTCCAAGGCCAGAATGACCTCCTCCTATTGATGCTTTAGAGGATTGGGAGATTATAGAATCTTACTGTTGCTGTCTAACATTTTGCGTGGCTATGGGTCTTCTCATACTTCTCCATAACAGGTGGATATACTGAACGGTCTCCTCATGTATCCCGGAGATGGGACCAAGGGATTGATTGGTCTTCTCTTGTTCCCATACAACAGACACGTGTCTAAATTACCTCTTCCTTTCTCATAAAATAAATCTCAGATAATTTATATCCTTATCCAATTCCCTTGCAATAGGCTCGGTGGGTCTGAATGGCCTCCTGTTATCCCAGTGTAACAATCTCCAGTCACTGTGTGACTTCTTCGAGTTCCTATATTACAGACTTGAAGAGACTGAATGGACTGATCCTGTTGCTGTTTAACAGGATACTGGTGCAGCAAGGCCTACTGTTATAGGCTCGAGTGGCTGATTGCCGTCCTTCTGTAAATGTATATCAAGCTCCAGGGGCTGAATAGCCTCGTCCTGTTTTGGTCTAACATGCTCGAAGGTCTGAATATCCTCCTGTTGTTCCTGTGTAACAGGCTGGAGAACGGAATGGATTCCTCCAATGTCTGTGAAATTCACTTCACTTGTTGACTCCTTCTGTCATCTATGTTCAAATAAGATCATCTTTCATTTTTTGTGAACTCCAATGGCTACTGGGTCAACCTGATCATCTTTTCATTATAAGCTAGCACCTTCATTGCAGGAATCAGTTGAGGGAACCATCTCTTATCTGCTTCCAATATAACAACATCCTTTCTTCATTGAAGAGATTAAATCTGTACACACTACTCCACATGTGATCTCACTAACATGCTGCACAGCAGCAGCAACACTTTATCAGCCTGTTGTAAGGTTCCCACCCAGGTCAGAGCAGTCTCAGCTCTCTGGTGGAATACAGAACATTGTTGGAAGATCATTGTCCTTCTTTACTCCATCAGCATAACGGGAGATCTGGAGAAATTAAAGTTTGAGAAGATCATAAATGATGTGGCGAGATGATCTCTAACACTTATCTCCCCAGAGCCCACGTCACTCAGATTCCACAGCATCTAGTAAGGTGGAGCGCAAAAACAGCAAGGAGGAGCAAACGTTGATGGGAGTTGTATATCAAAGTGAAAGCTGCAATACAAATGCTGGACATGTTATAAAACATGAAATGAGATGTACACATTTGTGAGTACTGCAGTAATAATGCACTGTTTAAATTATATCCAAACTGTGTTAACCCAATTGAATGCTAATGCTGGGAAAAATGGATATCATGACCACGTGTGAGATGGTTTACATGAACATTATGTCGAGCACTTAGCTCGAGATCAGGTTATTTAGGAATTGGTGTTGAGTGAGTGATCAGAAGAGCTAATTGAAAATTTTGCTGGAAAGGACCTCTTGGGATCAGTGACCACAATGCATTGGTTTTCTTTTGTGCTGTTTGAGTACACGACAATTTTTGTTTTATTTGAAGTAACCGTTATAAATCTGAGTCATGCAAGCTATGAAGATGTGAGGAGAAAATGGGGTCTACCGATGGTGGAGATCAGAGTCGAAGAGTGCTGTGCTGGAAAAGCACAGTCAGACAGCATAATAAGAGCAGATAAATCGATGTTTCGGGCATAAGCCCTTCATCAGAAATGAAGCTTATGGGCCTAGAGGACTGAGGCATAAATGAGAAGGGGGTGCGGCGGTGTTGGGGGTTCCGGGGGTGTGGGGGTGAGGTAGCTGGAATTGTGATAGGTAGATGAAGGTGGGGTTGAAAGTGATAGGTGATGAAGGGAGACAGAACGCCTCATCTACTGCATCCATTAAACCCAATGTTGTCTTCTCCACATTGGCGAGGCAGGAGGTCAACTTGTGGATTATTTTAGAGAACATCTCTGGGACAGCCACATTGAACAACTCCATTGCCTTGTGGTTGAGCACTTTAATTCCCCTTCCCACTCTGCCAAGGACATGAGGGCCTTGGGCATGCTCCATCGCCAAACCCGAGCCAGCAGAAGCCTGGAAGAAGAAAGCCTCATCTTCTGCCTTGGGACCCTCCAACCACAGGGGATCATAGTGAATTTTCCCATTTCCCCATTTCCCCTAATCCCACTTTATCCTACTCCAACCTTCCAAGTCAGCACCGCCATTTTGAACGTTCCTATGTGTCCACCTTCCTTCCTATCAATCTGGGCCACCCTCCTCTCTGACTATCACTTTCAACCCCATCTTCATCATTCTATCAGATGAAAGGAGGCAGATTAGAAAAATGCCAAGTGTTGCAGTAAGCCAATGGATTCAGAGAAATGTACGACCCAAAAAAGGATGAACAAGAAACTGAGAAGAAAATCCAAAAGAGAAAAAGCGTTCAAACGAAAGAAAAACATAAAGTCTGCTAAAAAGCGTCTATCAATGTATGAAAAAAATAAAAACAAGGTCAAACGTGAAAAAGTTGGTGTGCGTTCAGGATAATTTATTGCAGAGAACAGAGAAATCGCAGGGAAAAGAATTAATTTCGTTGTGTCTATCTTCATGGAAGAATGTCCAGAAATTCTTCCAGAAATACCAAGTGACAATGGGCCTTGTGTAAGTAAAGTCTAAGATCATTCTTATCAATGTTGAGGTCATCTTTGAAAAGAAAACTGGATTGAGTATTTATAAATTTGACAGACTGGACGTACTTCATACACGAATTTCAGAGGATTGCATTGCGGATTTTCACTTTATTTTACGACACATTCCCGAAAGGCATTTAGCCAGTTTGGATAAGGCAAAGGTTATAAATATTATCCAACAGTTTAAGAAAATTTGAAGGTGGAGAGTGGTGAACTACAGACCAGTTATCTTGTCATCCTCAGTCGGGTACCTGTTGGACTCGATTACAAAGAACATGCTACTAGATATATAGAAAGTAATAACATAACTGGGGACTATGATAATGTATCTATGAAAGGAAAACCAGGAGTGGCAAACATTTTTTGGAATGGTTTGAAGATGATTCTTGGAGACTTAGGCAATGAAGAACCAATGGATAACCTGGAGTTGGATATGCAGGAGCTTTTTTTTAAGAACTCACACAGTAAGCTCTTAAGAAAAATTAAAGCGAGAGGAATTAGGAAGAACATATGCAAATGGGCAAGTAAAACTTAAGTTGACGTTTTTGTGAATGTAATTGGAATATAGAGGATGTAGTGAACCCGTTGCATCAAGTGTTGGTGAGACTAAATTTAGAGTATTGTGTATCGTTCGGAGTCCCAATCGCAGAAAGAATATGCTGACTATAGAGGAACTACAAATGGTATCATCCAGATTAATCCCTAAAATTATTATCCAGATTCATCCCTAAAATGGCAAGATTGTCTGATGTGGAAACTCAGCCTGTGATCTCGAGTTTCAAAACATGAGAGTTGATTGCAGTGAAACTTAGAAACATAGGGGGGACTGAATAACAGAGGGACATGGAGAAGTACATGTTGGCGAGATCTGGGAGAATCCCATGGTATTCGACACGGACAAGTAGAACAGAATAATCAGCAAACAGTTAGTGCCCATTAGAAACCAAAGGGACAATCTGTGTGTCAAGCTGGAGAACATTGATGGATTGTTATATGAGACCTTCACATCTATTTTACTTAGGAGAAGGACGATGCAGGTACAGAATTCAAGAAGATGGACTGGAAAACCCTTGAACAGATTGATGTAAAATATGAGCAGGGATTTGAGGTTTTGTTCTGCATACATTTGGACCAATCTCGATGTCTGAAAGAGTTGTATCACTAGAATCTGACCATAGGGGAGGTGTCAGAGAACTGGAGAATAGCTAATATGATTCCACTTCACAGTAAGGGTGGGAGAGATAGACGAGGGAACTATAGACGAGTGAGTATTCGATCACTGTTGAGGAAACAACTGGTGAAAATAGAGAAGGAGAAAATTGAACTCCAATCAGAGTCACAAGGTTTGATCAGGGATAATTATCATAACTTTATCAGAAGGAAGTCACATCCAATGGGTTTGATTGAATTAGTTTGAGGAGGTCGATTGTTTTGTTTTGTAAGAAGGCCTTTGGAAATGGCGGAACTATGATGCACTACTTCAGTTCTGTCTTCACAAAACTTTCTAACAATACCAGGAAAACCAAGTCTGGTGTGGGGAAACGATATAGTACGTGGAACATAGAACATAGTAAGTAAATGGTTTAGGATAAATTATTGGGACTGAAAATAATGGTCATAGACAACTAACATAGATTTATGAAATGGGAATTATATTTGAGAAACAGACTGGGATACAAAGGAAAGAGAAGCAATGGAGGTAAAACATGTTGGTTTTCAGAAAAAAAATTGGTAAAGCTCCAAGCCCAGTTTGCAAAATCAAATCTGAGTTGATTGGGGCTAATATATGGTCACGTTTCTAGAATGGGACAGCTGGCAGGAATAGAAACTATTTCTAACAGTTTATTAGAAATAAACGGACTCGTCAAGCAACAGCCTGACATTGTCTGTAAGGTATGATTCTGTGAGGATGAGTATGTCCCAGACACCCCATCTCCTTCCCCAGATATCTCCTGTCTCACCAGCAGGACAGACACAGCAGATATGGCAACACAATGGGATACAGTTGGAAAATAATGGCTCTGGGAATCTTCAAAAGTGACTCCGTATCCCACGAAGTCTCATGGTGTTAGTTTACACACGGGAAAGGAAACCTCCTGCTGATTACCATGTACCAGCCTCTCTCAATTGATGAATCAGTACTCCCCCATGCTTATCAACACTTGGAGGAAGCACTGAGGGTGGCTGGGATGCAAAATGTACACTGGGTGGGGGATTTAAATGTCCACCACCAAGAGTAGCTCAACTGCAGCATTACTGATTGAGCTGGTCGGATCCTAAAGGATATAAGAGCGAGGCTGGGTCTATGGCAGGTCATGAAGGAACCAAAAAGAGGAAATTACATACTTGACCACATCCTTACTAATCTGCCAGGTGCAGAAGTATTTGCCCATGACAGTATCGATAAGACTGACCACCGCAGAGTCATTGTGAAGACAAAGTCCCACCTTCACATTGAGAATAACATCCATCATTTTGAGTGGTACTATTACTGTGCTAAATAAGACCAACTTCAAACACAGCTAGCAGCTCAAGTCTGGGTTTCCAAAAGGTGCTGTGGGTCAGCAATAGCAGCAGAATTGTACTTCAGTGCAACTTCATGGCCTGGCATATCCCCCTCACAGCACTTACCCATCAAGCCAGAGGATCAACCTTGGTTCAATGGAATGTGCAGGAGGGCAGGAGCAGCATCAGGCATAACTGACAATGAGGTGTCAGCCTGGTGAAGCCACTAAACAGGACAACGTCTGTGCCAAACAGCATAAGCAGGAAGTGATAGACAGAGCTTAGCGATCCCACAAGCAACAGTTCAAATCTAAGCTCTGCAGTCCATCCACTTCTAGTCAAGAATAGTTATGGATATTAAACAAGTCATTGGAGGAGGAGATTCCACAAGTATCCCCACCCTTAATGATGGAATAGCCCAGCACTTCAGTGCAAAAGATAAGGTTGATGCATTCTTCAGTCAAAAGGACATCTTCAGTCAAAAATGCTGAGTGGATGATCCATCTCAGCCTCCTCCAGTGATCCTCAGCAATTCAGTTACCAGTCATCAGCAAATTCGATTCAGTCCACGCGATATCCAGAAACAGTTAGAGACAATGGATACTCCAAAATGTACATACCCTGACAATATTCTGGCAATAGTACAGAAAACGTGTACTGCAGAACTTGTCACTGACCTAGCTAAACTGTTCCAGTATCGTTACAACAACATTTCCCCGATTACATGGAAAATTACCCAAGTATCCTCATACGTAAAAAAGCAGAACAAATCCAATCCGACCAATTACCACCCCATCAGTCTACTTTCGATCATCAGTAAAGTAATGGAAGGTGTCAGTGCAGTCAAGAAGCACCTGCTCAGCAATAACCTGGTCAATGACGTTCAGTTTGGGCTCCACCAGGGCCACTCAGCTCCCGACCTCATTACCTTCATTCAAACATGGACAAAAGAGCTGAAATCAGAGGTGGGTGAGAGTGACAGCACTTTAAAACAAGGCTGCCTTTGACCAAATGTGGCATCAAGGCGTGTTAGTAAAACTGGAATCAATGAGTATCAGGGGCAAACCCCCCGCTGGTTATAATCATACCTGACACATGTAAGATTGTCATGGTCGATAAAGGTCAGTCAACTCAGCTCCAGGACAAGTCTGTAGGAGTCCCTCGGGCAGTGGCCGAGGCCCAAACATCTTCAGCTGCTTCATCAATTAGCTTTCCTCCATTTTAAGGTCAGAAGTGGGGATGGTCGCCAATGATTGCACCATGTTCAGTAACATTATTGGCTCCTCAGATACAGAAGCAATCCATGCCCAAATGCGACAAGATTTGGACAGTATCCAGGCTGACAAGTGGCAATTAATATCCCTGCCACACAAATGCCAGACCGTGACCATCACCACTAATATACAATCTAAATACTGTCCCTTGGTATTCAATGGTGTTACTATCACTGAATCCACAGTGGGCTGCAGCGGTTCAAGAAAGCAGCTCACCACTACCCTCTCAAGGGCACCTTGTGACAGGCAATAAATGCTGGCCCAGCCAGTCGCACCCAGATTCAGGAAATAAATATTATTTTAAAATAAATAACAGAGGAATGTTGCGGAGATATCACAGAGATCGGTGCTCGGGTCCCTGTTGTTCATAATACCAATTAAACATTTAGTTGCGGGAATCAAATACAATATATCCCAACCTGCTGACAGAACTAAAAGATGTTGTATTGTGAGTGGGTGAGGAGGTTGCAAAAAAGCTTCAAGATGACTAAGACAAGTGGAGTGAATGGGCAAATACGTGGCAGATGGAGAGCAATGTAGGTAGAGGTGACGGTGTGCCCTTTGTTCGGAACAATGGATTGGAAGCCTATCATTTGAAAAGGGATTGTATGAAACGTGTTGATCTACAAAGGGACGTGTTGTTTTTGTTGTTTCCTTCTGTGCAGCCCTCCGAGGTCCCTGCAGCGCAGTGAGTTCTGTTCCCTGAAGTCAATACTGGGAATGGCATTGGCACACCAAGTGGGGAGCTATAACATTGCAAAGGATCTGAATCTCCCTGTAGACCAGTCACTGAAAGCAATATTGCAGGAGCAGAAAACAGTTAGGAAAGTAAATGGGGTGTTGACCTTCATTTCAGGGGGATTTGAATCCAGGAGTTAGGGTATCTTACTGCAGCTGTACAGGGCCTTAGTGAGACCCCATCTCGAACATTGTGCAGTATTGTGTTAAGTTTTGGTCTCTGTACTAACAACGCACAAACCTGACATTGAGGGAGAGCAGTGAAGAATGACCAGACTGATCTTTGTGATGACAGGTTTGTTGTGGGAGCAGAATTTGGGGTGACTGGGCCTGTATTCCATGGGCTTTAGGTAAATGGCGTGGAGATCTCAGTGAGATACATCAAACTCTTACAGGACGAGACAGATTAGAAGCAGCGATGATGGTTCCCCAGGCTGTGGTGTCTAAACAAGGGGCCACAGTATTAGATACACAGACAGGCCATTCTGCATTGAGATGACAATAAATGTCTGCCCTCAGAGACTGGTGAACCTGGAGAATGCGCTGGAACCAGAAAGCCAACGCACTCAATATAACTAAGGATTTAGAGACAGGAAAGGGATGGTGGGAGAGCAGGAGAATGATGTGAAATAAAGGGCAACCCATCATTGTATTGAATTGGGTAGCAAACTCGATGGACCAAAGGGACTACTGCACTTCATAATTTATAGCTTCCCAAGGTTAATCACAGTAACGGATATATTCATTGTGTGGGATAAGTGCATTGCGGAGATGTTTGAACATGAACGACAATGTGGAAGGCTCGTTGTGTTGTGTGGCCCACTCCATTCCTGATGTTTCTGTGCAGTCTGCAGGAACGCTCTGTAAATGCTGTAACAAGCTCTCAGATGTTAGGAAGGAGGTCTCTGCAGGGTAAACAAGACTGTGTTTCCTGTTCCCTTTTTCCTATACTGAGGCTGGGGCCGGGTGTTCTGTCTGGGTTTATCCTTTAAGACCTCGGAGCAGTTTGATACAATAGAGTGCCTTGCTTGGCTGATTCAGAGATCATTGAAAAGTTTTATCCCAGGTCTATGTGTCTGCAGTCATAGATAATCATAGATAATCATAGATAACAAACAGCAATGGACCCAGCCTCCAGTCTGACAAGCATCCTTCCACTGAACCCTCTGCTTCCTACCATCAAGCCAACTGTGTATCCAATTGGCCTGTTCCCCAGCATTTCACGTGACGTAACCTTCCAGAGCAGCCTGCCGTGTGAAACTTTATCAAATGCCTTACTGAAATCCATGGAGACTACATCTACCGCTCTGTCCTCGTCAACCTTCCTCGTAACTTCATCAAAGAACTCTAACAAATTTGGCAAGCTTGATCTCCCACTCACAAGTCTATGCTGACTGCTCCGAATCAAACCCTTTGTAAGTAATGGGTGCAGTCAATGGTATGCTGTCTTTCATTGTAAGATGATCCGAGTACATAAGTAAAGCCATCTTCCTGCTGTTGCAGAGCCTTGCTGAGAGAGCATTTGGGGCACTCTGTACAGATTTGATCTCCTTTGTAAGGAATGAACTTTTTACCACAGACACGGGTGATGGTAACATGAGGACAGAGTGAAGAAGCTGAGTGTTGAATCTGTCGAGCCGCGAGAGACGGAGAAATGGTGATGCTGAAACACGAGGAGTGGCAGCGATCACTTATTTCCAAAAGAGACATTGATAGGGAGAGAAATTCCATTCTTTAACCAGGATTGATTGGTTTGATTTATTGCCACGTGTACCTCAGTAAAGGGAAACACTTTATTTATGAGCAGTGGAGGCAAATCATAGTAAGCATGGCCAGGCAGATAATACGGTGGAAATAGACTTGGACAGAGTAAGGCATACAGATTACACTGAACAGGACGTGCACTAGGCAAGATCAACATGAACAAGTTCAGCGTTATTTGAACTTAGAGAGTCAATTCATCAGTCGAATGTGACTTTCCTAATAGTTTATATGCCTTCATTAACTCTCCCAGTGTTATTGTGCAGTCAGCGTGTGAACCCGTACTGAACGTCAGGTTGCTCACAATCCCCAACAGCAGCCACAATGCCTTCCATCTGAAACAGGTAGCCATTCCCACCAGCTTCCGCCCTAGAAAGAGAACACCAGGCTGTCTTCTCGGAGATGGAAGGTGCCTTCTTGAGACTTCACACAAGACATATGGCTTCCCTCCTCACCACTAGAAAACCACGTTAAGGTCCCACGTGTGTACCATAAGCAACGGAGCCACCTGGAACAACGTGAAGCAGTCTGTCTGTGCAGCCTCTGCTCCATTTGTTCATCATGTTAGAGCATCAATCTGGAGACACTTACGACTGCTGATGCTGGAGTTCAGAGTAGAACGTCGATTGCTGGAAAAGCACAGCAGGTCAGACAGCATCCGAGAAGCAGGAGAATCGATGTTTCGGGCATAAGACATTCATCAGGAATCAGCATCAATTACCTCATTCTGCCCCTGTGTCAGTGCTTTGAGGTGGGAGTGGCCTCCTCCTCTTCCTGTACAAGTGACTCAAGGGACTGACTGGCCAAGGGCCTGATTGGGTTACTCCTGGTTCCTGTTTAACAGCTCGATGTGCTAACAAGTGTGACAATGCTGCAGCTTTAAGAGGTCATTTTTATCCTGGTTTCTTTTAAGAGAGAGATTGAACGGTCGTTACCAAGCTGGCTAGTTAAGACCACTTGAGTAAACAGCTAGCGAGGCTTTAGGTTTATTTTAATGCAGCCTGAATGGGTGTGACCAGCTCTCACAAATTAGTATCACTGGGTTTCGGTTTCTCTATTGGCGTCTCCACAGAGTTGGAAGCTTCAGGGAATGTCTCCTGGTTGCTACTCTCTCTGAATTTTCTCTTGATGTTGTTTTCTATTCCTGAATGTTCCTTTTTGCCAAGGGTTGTGTTTATGGGAGTTTCCTATGTTGGACTAGTTCATTAGTAATAGCTCCTAGATCTATTATTCTGTTTTGTTGCCCAATACAATTACGTTAATCTAAATTACACTTTCTTTGGTGTTATTTTATATTCTGTGTTTAAATAAATGGTGTTTTGCTTCACACCGAGTAGTTTGACCAGTCACATTGCATCTGGAACAGACACTTTACATTTCCTTTAAAATAAGAAAACATTAGAGTCTAGGCTACTACCTTCAAATATTTTCGACGGGTTCTGGTGTGGCCAATCACAGGAGACTCCTTCTCTTCTTGAGTAATAGGCTGCAGCCACTGAATGGGCTGTCCCTCTTCTTCTCCAATAGTTTCAATGTGCTGAACGACTTCCTCATATTCCTGTGAAACCAACGTTAGGTGTTGAATGAACTCTTGTTTTACTGTGGCAATGTGCAATGTCAGGCAGTGCTGTTACATGAATGTTACAGACACTTTAACAGCACAAGTCTCAATGGATTCTGGGTTTTGATGCACATGGACACAGACCAGTTCAGGAGCTGACGGGGGATAAAATGTTCTGAACATTGTGGAATCTTCAGTGACCATCCCCACTTCTGAACTTATGGTGGAGAGGGTGGGGATGGGGGTGGTGGCGGGCAAACATGGATGAAGCAGCTGAAGATGCTTGTGAAGAGGAAGCTACCCTGAGGTTCTCCCACAGAGGTGACCCAGGACTGATATGATGAACATCTTCCTTTGTGCCACGTTTGACTCCAAACACTGGAGAGTTTACTCTGATTCCCATTAAGTCCAGTTTTGTTAAGCTCCTTGATATCAACAGAAGTCAAGCACTGTCTTGATATCAGGGCCAGTCATTTTTACCTGATCCCTTGTGCCAGCCTCTTTTTTTCATATCAATAAGCCATGATATAGGAGCAGCAAGTGTTTTCTTCAAACGGGTGGTGTTGAATAACAGGATTTCTCTTCTCAAGAGTGTTGGGGAGCTAAATGACTGAAATTATTTGAAGTGGAGGTAGATGGATATTGACCTGCCAGAGAGGTGAGGGCTATGAGGAATTAGACATTACAGAGGATTTCAGACCGAGAGCAGATCAGCCACAATCTCAGTGAAGGACAAGGCAGGCTTGGGGAGTGAACGACTTGCCCCTGTTTCCAATGTACTCACATTCTGTTATTGGAAAGTTAGTGGGAAGTATTTTAATGAATGTTTGTTATTGAATTTTGCATTCAGGAAGCCCAGAGGATTTTGTGAACCATCGCTGGGTGCGGTATAGGGGCTGCATTCTCAGTGAATCTGGGTCTACAACATGACCAACAAATGAAGCACAAGTTACAGAGAGAGGAAACTCTTTAAAAAGAGATGAGGCCTCTTTCACTACCCAGTCTGTGTTTTACAATTGCATTTCCCAAATCGCCTCAAAGCGTGTGTAACAGTCTTGAGAGGCTGAATGGTCTCCTCTGTTTCTTTGCACCAGATTATAGGAGTACGTAGCCTCCAACTGCTCCTGTCTAGCAGGTATGAGGGGCTGAATGGAACACAGAAACATGGGACTGAGGAGCAGGAGTGGGTCATTAGATACTTTGAGCCTTCTCCACCAGGCACAAAGATTGTGGCTGATCAGTTTGTGGTCTCATCCCCACTTTCCTGTCTGCATCCCATTGTGCATGACTCATTTCTCTGTCAAATATTTACCGAACCCAGCTTTCAATAATTGTGAACAAAGAGGCACGATAAACTTGCAGTGAAGAGAATTCCGACTTGAATGGCCCTTTCAGAATTTTTCATCATCCCTCTTATATAATCAGAGAGTAATGCAGCACGGAAACAGACCCGTTAGTCCAATCTGTTCACTCCGTTCAGATATCAAATCTGATCCAGTCCCATTTGTCAGCATTTGGCCAATATCCCTCCTTTTCAGATACTTGTTAAATGTGCGATTGTAACCGCCTTCAGCACTTCCTCTGACAGCACTTTCTGTACACACACCACTCTCTGTGTGTAACATTTACCTTCAGGTCCCTTCTAAATCATTCGCCCTCGCCCCTCCAACCTATGCCCCCTTGTTCTGGACTCCCCTATCCTGGGGATCAGAGCGTGGCTTTTCAGAATATCCATGCCCCTGATGGTTTTATAAACCTCTATAATGTCACCCCTCAACCTCTGACACTCCAGGTGGAAACACCTCAAACTAATCAGTCTTTCCCTAAAGCTCAAATCTTCAATCCTGGAACATCCGTGTAAGTCATTTCTGCAGTTGTACGCAGTATTCTTAAAGTGGCCTCACCAACATCCTGTACAGATGCAACATACCACCACAACTCCTATACTCAATGCTCTGACGGATTAAGGCAAAAGTGCCAAATGTGTTCTGCACCACTCTGTCTACCTGCGACTCCACTTTCAAGGAACAATGTACCTGCAGCCCTATGTCGCTTTGTTCCACAACACTCTTGTCAAGAGGAATAAGGAGGCTTACATAAGGTTGAGGAAACAGGGTTCAGACAGAGCAGTGGAGGGATACAGGATAGCCAGAAGGGACCTGAAGAAAGGGATTAGGAGAGCTAAGAGAGGGCATGAAAAATCTTTGGCGGATAGGATCAAGGATAAACCCAAGGCATTTTATGCGTATGTGAGAAACATGAGAATGACGAGAACGAGGGTAGGTCCGATCAAGGACAGTAGCGGGAGACTGTGTATTGAGTCGGAAGAGATAGGAGAGGTCTTGAATGAGTACTTTTCTTCAGTATTTACGAACGAGAGGGACCGTATTGTTGAAGAGGAGAGTGTGAATCGGACTGGTAAGCCAGAGGAAATACTTGTTAGGAAGGAAGATGTGTTGGACATTTTGAACAACTTGAGGATAGACATGTCCCCCAGGCCTGACGGGATATATCCTAGGATTATGTGGGAAGCAAGAGAGGAAATTGCAGTATCGTTGGCAATGATCTTTTCATCTTCACTGTCAACGGAGGTGGTACCAGGGGACTGGAGAGTGGCGAATGTTGTCCCCCTGTTCACAAAAGGGAATAGGGATAACCACGGGAATTACAGGCCAGTTAGTCTTACTTCGGTGGTAGGCAAAGTAATGGAAAGGGTACTGAGGGATAGGATTTATGAGTATCTGGAAACACACTGCTTGATTAGGGACAGCCAGCACGGATTTGTGATGGGTAGGTCTTGCCGTACAAGTCTTATTGAATTCTTTGTGGAGCTGACTAAGCATGTGGATGAGGGTAGAGCAGTGGATGTAGTGTACATGGATTGTAGTAAGGCATTTGATAAGGTTCCCCATGGTAGGCTTATGCGGAAAGTCAGGAGGCATGGGATAGAGGGACATTTGGCCAATTGAATAGAAAACTGGCTAACTGGTCGAAGTCAGAGAGTGGTGGTAGATGGAAAATATTCAGCCTGGAGCCCAGTTACAAGTGGAGTTCCGCGGGGACAGTTCTAGGTCCTCTGCTGTTTGTAATTTTTATTAATGACTTGGATGAGGGAGTCGAAGGGTGGGTCAGTAAATTTGCAGATGATATGAAGATTGGTGGAGTTGTGGATAGTGAGGAGGGCTGTTGTCGGCTGCAAAGGGACTTAGATATGATGCCGAGCTGGGCTGAGGAGTGGCAGATGGAGTTCAACCCTGCCAAGTGTGAGGTTGTCCATTTTGGAAAGACAAATAAGAATGCGGAATACAGGGTTAGTGGTAGGGTTCTTAGTAAGGTGGAGGAACAGAGAGATCTTGGGGTCTATCTTCATAGATCTTTGAATGTTGCCACTCAGGTGGATAGAGCTTGGAAGAAGGCCTATGGTGTATTAGCGTTCATTAGCAGAGGGATTGAATTCAAGAGTCGTGAAGTGATGTTGCAGCTGTACAGGACTTTGGTTTGGCCACTTTTAGAGTACTGTGTGCAGTTCTGGCCGCCTCACTTTAGGAAAGATGTGAAAGCTTTGGAGAGTGTGCAGAGAAGATTTACCAGGATGTTGCCTGGAATGGAGAATAGGTCGTACGAGGATAGGTTGAGAGTGCTAGGCCTTTTCTCGTTGGAACGGCGAAGGATGAGGGGTGCCTTGACAGAGGTTTATAAGATGATCAGAGGAATAGATAGAGTAGGCAGTCAGAAACTTTTTCCCTGGGTACAACAGAGTGTTACAAGGGGACATAAATTTAAGGTGAAGGGTGGAAGGTATAGGGGAGATGTCAGGGGTGTTTTCTTTACCCAGAGGGTGGTGGGGGCATGGAATGCGCGGCCTGTGGTAGTGGCAGAGTCAGAATCATTGGTGATATTTATGTGGCAATTGGATAGCTACATGGATGGGTGCTTAAGCTAGGACAAATATTCGGCACAACATCGTGGGCCGAAGTGCCTGTTCTGTGCTGTATTGTTCTATGTCCTATGTTCTATGTTCTACTCCGCAGGACCTTACCATTAAGTGTATAATTTCTGGCCTGGTTTGCCTTCTCAAATTGTAAAACCTCGTATTTATCTAAATTAAACTTCATCTGTCACTCCTTGCCCTTTTGTCCCATCTATTTGTGGTCTCGTTGTACTCTAAGATAATCCACTACACCACCTTTCTGATGCCATCTGCAAACTTACTAACTATGGCCCCAATATTCACATCTAAATCCTTTACATAAATGATGAAATGCAGTGAACTCAGTACAGTTTCTTGCAACACACTGCTGCTGACAAGCCTCCAGTCCAAAAAATATCCCTCTTTCTTCAAGCCATTTGTGACTAGCTTCTTCTGCATCCCATGTGACTGAAACTTACTAATCTGTCTACCAATCAGAATGAAATGCTAGCGTAAAAGAGAGCCTGAGTAGGTTAGGATAATTTTCACTAGAAAAAAGGAGATTGAGGGGGGACCTGATTGAAGTTTGCAAAATCATGATGGGTATAGCCAGGGTGGACAGAGACAAGCTTTTTTCCCAGGGTGAATGATTCAATAACGAGACGTCGTGCTTTCAAAGTGAGGGATGGAAAGTTTTCGGTGGATACACACGGTAAGTAATTCACACAGAGGGTGGTGGGCGTTTGGAACGCGTTGCTAGCAGAGGTGAGAGAGGCAGGCACAGTAGATTCATTAAGATGCGTCTGGACAGATACATGAGTAGGTGGGGAGCAGAGGGATACAGATGCTTAGGAATTGACCGACAGATTTAGACAGTACATTTGGATCGGCTCAGGCTTGGAGGGCGATCGGCCTGTTCCTGGGCTGTAAATTTTCTTTGGTCTTTGTTCTTTAAAAGAACACCTTGCTGAGGTCCATATAGACAATGTCCACCAAATTGCCTTCATCAATCTTCTTTGTCACCTCTTCAAAAAACTCAATCAAATTACTGATTCATGATTTCCCATGCAGAAAGCCACGTTGTATACTCCGATCAACCCCTGCCTTCCCAAATGTATGTAAATCGTGTCCCTCAGAATCCCCTCCAACAAATTACCCACCACTGGCATCAGGCTCACTGGTCTATCGTTCCCCGTTTTGGGTCATTGTTTCATTTTCTAGTCGCACTCCTCCACTGCTCACAACGAATTTTAAATGTAACCAGGTTGGTGATATGGCTGATGATATCGGTCTCAGACTGGGTCAGGGAGAAAGTGAGGTCTGCAGATGCTGGAGATCAAAGTTGAAACTTTATTGCTGGAACAGCACAGCAGGTCAGGCAGCATCCAGGGAACAGGAGATTCGACGTTTCGGGCACAGGCCGAAGAAGGGCCTGTGCCCGAAACGTCAAATCTCCTGTTCCCTGGATGCTGCCTGACCTGCTGTGCTGTTCCAGCAATAAAGTTTCAACTCAGACTGGGTCAGGGTCAGTTTTAGGAACAGGTCAGGCTAGTTTCTTTAATCTGCTAAAACAACACGTTTATGACCCAGAGCAATGTTACTCAAACTATGATGGAAAGATGAATGGCAAAGTGTTTGGATATTGCAATTATATAATCAATATTTCCCTTTCTAAAAACACTGACACACACACACACACACACACACACACACACACACACACACACACACACACACTACCTGCAATTTAACTTGAAAGAACTTGGTCCAAATATTATTGGAACTCATGACAAAGGAAAGATTTTGAGATTGTCCAAAACGTTATTCTGCTTCTGAAGATATTGTACTCACACAAGCTGGTAGCAATGGGATTTCACCCTGGGAGAGTTTGGATTTGGCTGAATTCCCTTTGCTTTAGGCAGTGAGTAGATTCCAGTGAATTCTGGTCAGGGAGCACCCAAAGGTTAGCACGGTGGTTAGCACTGCTGTCTCACAGCACCAGGGACTTGGGGTCGATTCCAGCCTTGGGTGACTGTCTGTGTGAAGTTTGCACATTCTCCACTTTTCTGTGTGAGCTTCAAATGGGTGATCCCGTTTCCAACCACAAACTGTGTAGGTTCAGTCGATTGGTCACGCTAAATTGTCCGTAGTGTTCAGGGATTTCTAGGTTATGTGCAATAGTCGGAGTAAATATAGGGAAATGGGTTGGGAAGGTTGGTATGGACTTGTCGTGTCGAAGGGCATGGTTCCACACTGCAGGGATTCGATAAAAATAAGAATGGTAACGATGACTGTAGAGTTTCTTTTTAGCTCGCACACATTGCTGTGATGAGGAACAATTAAGGAGAGAGAGTGCAATAGGCCATTCCTTCTCAGGCAGATTACATTTTCTCCCTCTCTGAGTTGAATCACACAGTAATGTCATCCTCTCCCAAACTGGACCATGTGAGGTCTCCTTGTACATTGTCCAAACTATGTCTCCATCACATTCCCTGTTCCATGTAGGTGCAGCTTGCTGCTGTCATACACAGAGCCATACCGTTCGCAGAAAATGGTCTCGGTCAATTTGAAGATATGTTTATATGTCGCTGCGTCATTAAAAAATAAAAATGTTTAATTTATTCAGAATACCTGTGTTAAACTGAATGCAATTTTTAAAGAAATACAGAAATTGCTGGAAAAGCTCGCCAGGTCTCTCAGTACACAGATGCTGTAGCTGTACCAGCCTCCAGCACTTCCTCTGACAGCTCATTCCATACGCACACCATCCTCTGTGTGAAATGGTGCCCTTTAGGCCTTCTCAAAACCTTGCCCCTCTCACTTTCCAACAATGACCTCAGTTTTGGACGCCCCTAACCTGGGGAAAAATCCCCTGACTACTCACCCTATCCATGGCCATTTTGATTTTATAAACCGTTACTGCTGCAAAATGTGACCCCAATCAACACGAATGGCTGTACTTTCAGTCATCCTAGGCTTAAATTCTGAAATGCAATACTGACACCTCTTCCTTCTCCATCAAGTCACAATTCTAAATCCATTTTAATCAGTTTGTTCAGATGTATCCTGAGACACTTTTGTGGGCTTTACGCCTGGGCCTTTGTGCCTGGAGGTAGGGATACTAGCATCACTCAGCAATACCCATAAAGCTGTAACAGTATTCTCCTGTGTGTTTGTTCATCAGATTGTCCTGACATGCTGGGTAATACCTCTGCAACACGCAGGACTTAAATCCAGGCCTTCTAGCCCAGAGCTAGGAACACTACCACACAAGTTCAGGAATTGGAATCAAATCCAGAGCTCTGGCTCATAGACAGGGCCACTACCCACCACATACCATACCCAGATTTTGGGTCATATTTATTGCCCACTTTCAGCTTGGTGTAGATTTATTATAATCAGGTTACCATTACTGAATTACAAACAACACAAATGCAAGATATTTGTCTCAACTGTAGGATATTGAGTGTACGTGCTGTGCCATCGAATTTAACTATAAACATCTTTAGTTGCTATTATCTGTAGTCTGTAATATAAAGGAAAGAAATCCTGCAGACACACTCTGCCCAATGAAGGGTCTCAAATAGATATTTATTACTGAACACCAGAAACGAAGGAAGAGCTTAATTTCTGACCCCAAAACACCGATCACTCTTACCCAACTCTCACGTGCGACTCCCCTTTTCCTAAAACCATGAAATGACAGCATGCTGCGGATTACTGTCCAGCATCTCCTCCCCACTGACTATATCTGCAATCTATCCCTCCTCCCCCTAACCCTACAAGGCAACCCAAGCTCAGGGTCTTTGTGAAAATCAAGGCCAGAGTGTGTCGGCATCCTGGAGACCGATAGGCGTTTTAAAATTGAAGGGGGAGGGGGAGGTGACAGTAATATCACTCACTGGGCTGAGGGGTGGCTGATGGAATTTAGTTTGGATTAATGCGAGGTATTGGGTTTGGTAAATCAACAACAGCAGGACCTATACAATTAAAAGTAGAGCCTTTGGCAGTGTTGTAGTACAGAAACCTTGACCTCTTCTGGAATATTGTGTCCAGTCCGGTCACCCTGCCCGCTCATTCCATCGGCACACCACCCTCTGGGTGAAAAGGCTGCGCCTTCGGTCACTTTTAAATGTTTCCCCTCTCACCTTAAGCCTATATCCTCTAGTTTTGGACTCCCTGTACCCTTAGAAAATACCTTGACTATTCACATTGATATTACTGACGCTGATATGATTAAGCTGGAGAGGATTGAGAAGAGATTAAGCTGGATGTTGCTGGGAAAGGAGGGATTGAGCTATAAAGAGAGGCTGGATAGGCTGGGACTTTTTTCACTGAAGAATATGAGATTAAGCAGTAACTTTACAGAGGCTTATAAAATAATGAGGGTTACAGAGAAGCTGAAGGGCTGATGTCTTTTTGTAGAGTTGAGGATTCAAAATTGAGGGATTTACAAGGTGCGAGGATAAAAGATTTACGGAAGTCATGAGTTGTAATTATGTTAGACAGAAGCTGGCTTGTGTGTGGAATGAACTTCCAGAGGAAGTGGTGAAAGCAGGGACAGTTGCAACGTTTAAAGGACATTTAGATTAGTCCATGGATAAGACATCAGTTTTGATGGTGCTGTGAGCAACTATCCTCTCCCTCCCCGTCTCTGAATGTCTCCCTGTTGGTTTCACCCTCTGCCAATGCCTGTGCCAATGCGTGTGGAGGCCAGCAGAGGGTGGCATTGCATCACTTTAAGCACCACAAAGACTGCCAGACCTGCCCCACACAGAGACACACAGATACACACATGGGAATGGTTAGGACACTGCGTGAAGCTCATCTGGTAATTAAACTAAACATAAAGAAATGCTCAATTTGCTTCGTAAACTGTTAAAATATGAGGGACAGATCTGCCAAATTCCACTGTTTAAATAAAAACATCAATTTTTTTTTTCACTCTGAAAGTGAACATTTTACATCAGCTATTCACAACTCTGGGACCCTCGTTCTCTTAACTGCTTTTACCCGACTCCAGCTCTACAGCAATATACTGTTTCTGTGTCTGCCATCCTGTCATACCACAGGTGCTTGTAAGCTCTCAGTTCAGAACAGCATTCCCTCTCTCTTGAAGGTATAGTACACAATTTCAACTTCATCACATTATACCCTGATGAATATCGATAAGTGGGACCTATCCGGATTTCATTTGCTCTGTGGTTTGTCAATAATTCATTTGCTCCGTCTGGTGTGTGTCAGGACTTTTGTTGCTCCATTGACAGCATGTCATTATTCGATTTTGTCCATAGGAATATATCAGTCTTTCACTTGCTCACACTCGTGTATGTGGGGCAGGATTTCAGTTGTTTCATGGGGACTGTGGCGCTAGAACAATCTCAATGTTTGTAGATGGCACCGAACCTGGAAGAAGTCTGAAGTCTATGGAGGACATTGCGGAACTCTAACAGGACAGTGACACTTTGGTGTAGTGTTCAGGTTTATGGCAGATGGGGATCAATGCAGAGCAGTTTGAGGTGATACACTTTGGTAGGAAAGACAATGAAAGACAGTTTAAAACAGGCTGTGTCATTATAAAGGGGCCGTAGTAGCAGAGAGCGCTGCATGTATATGAGCATAGATTGTTGAAGATGTCAGGACAAGTGGGGAGGACAGTTACTATCACAGAATAGTTTCAGTATCTGAGCTGTTTACAGTGGGAGGTTTAGGAGGGAGTCTCCGTACTCCCTTCCTGGGAGGTGGTAGCGATGATGTGTTGTGAGCCCGCCCTCCTGTCCACCCAGACCGTGGGGATTCCATTTGTACCAGCTCGACACAAAAGGGAGATGGCATCAGGGCCATGGCTTCTAAGTTGTGCCGAGGGGAAACGTACCTGCCAGTGGTTTTAAAGTGAGAATTGCCCTTCACTGAACATTGCTCCTTACTCGGTCGGTGGGACGTGGATGTTTCAGATTCTCCACACGAGGCGTCCCAGTCCTCTCCGGCTCGTACGAGTGTTCTCCCCATGTGGCAAGGGGAGGCGAGTAAGGGAACGGATATCGGGCATTCCACCACGCAGCTTGGCCATTTCTGTCCTATTCCAGGCTGTTTCTCCTGGAATGGGAGAAGGGGAGTGAGGGTGGGAGTGGGTGGTCCTGTTGTTAGTGATAGTGTAGATGGGGAGGGTGTCATGGTGAGGTGTCCGGAGGGAGTCAGTCCACAGTGTTGCATCCATACAGTGTTATTAATGTGGGGGTGAAGTGGAGGGAGGGGGATGAGAGAGGGAGAGAGAGAGAGACAGAGACAGAGAGAGAAGGTGCAGCATGCGGCAGTGAGAGTGGTGGACCGTGAGCCCTGTTCGGGGTCGGTGCTATAACAGATATACATGAGTGTGAGGGAAAAAGAGTATATAGTGACACTTATCATGACAGAGCACGGAAGGTTATTGATGATTGTCCTGTATTGCTGGATATTTCTTCAGACTGCAGATACTGCACTGAGCTGGGTGGTGAGCACAGACCATGCTCGGTGGGTCTGGTGGTGTCGCCCCCTCTGGGAAGAGAACGGTCCCCCTCTGTACTAGCCCATCCACCAGGACCTCCGTGCCCCTGTTGACAGACCGTGGTGTAATTGTCCCTTATCTGCCATGCTCGGGGTAAACTATGCAGGGCAGCTCCAAGCTGAGAAAGCTCAATCGTGTGCTCATTGGGCTTTTAAAGATGACATCAGTATCAGGGATCACGGAATATCTAGGGGCATCTGGCTGATGGTGTGTACCTCCAGCCATGAAGGACTCCATTTACAAAGCTGTAGAACAAATGCTCCTCCAAAACTCTCCATCATCTGACCTCACACCAATATCACTTTTTTCCCATCTTTCCTGGGAAGACAGGCTCATGTTACAGGATGCTATTGAAGTGTCCACATTTCAGCATTCTGCGACCTGGGAACACATTCTTCCATGATATTATCTCTCAGTCTCCCCCTCTCTGTCTATTTCCCAAACCCCTCCAATGTGGTGATATTTAAACTGATTCCCCCGCCATCTCTCTCTGGCAGTGATGTTCACACCCACAGCACCCCCTTGTCAGGGCATCAATGTAGATATGGAGCTGTAAATGGATGGGAGTTGTACATCCTGTCACTTCCAGCCCGGGCTGCAAGTTTCCACACGCTGGGCAGTGATCTAACACTGTGTCACTGAGCAATGCACTGGGGTGGGGTACACAGCTCTACGTTCTGGGAAGGTAATTGCTCCTGGTTTACAGATCAATGCACTGGGGTGGGGTACACAGTCCTGCATGCGGGAAAGGCAACTGCTCCTGGTTTACAGATCAATGCACTGGGGTGGTGTACACAGTCCTGCATGCAGGAAGGGTAACTGCTCGTGGTTTACAGATCAATGCACTGGGGTGGTGTACACAGTCCTACATGCTGGGAGGGTATCTGCACCTGGTTTACAGATCAATGCACTGGGGTGGTGTACACAGTCTTACATGCTGGGAGGGTAACTGCTCCCAGTTTACAGATCAATGCAATGGGGTGGGGTACACAGTCCTATATGCTGGGAGGGTAACTGCTCCTGGTTTACAGATGAATGCACTGGGTTAGTGGACACAGCTCTACATGCTGGGAGGGTAACTGCTCCTGGTTTACCGATCAATGCACTGGGGTGGGGTACACAGTCCTATATGCTAGGAGGGTAACTGCTCCTGGTTTACCGATCAATGCACTGGGGTGGGGTACACTGTCCTACATGCTGGGAGAGTAACTGCTCCTGGTTTACAGATAAATGCACTGGGGTGGGGTACGCAGCCCTACATGTTGGGAGGTTAACTGTTCCTGGTTTACGGATCAATGCACCGGGGTGCTGTAAACAGTCCGTCATGCTGGGAGGGTAACTGCTCCTGGTTTACATTTCAATGCACTGGGATGGTGTACACAGTCCTACTTGCTGGGAGGGTAACTGCTCCAGGTTTACAGAACAATGCATTGGGGTGGTGTAAACATTCCGACAATTGGGAGGGTAATTGCTCATGGTTTGCAAATTATTTCACGGGTGATCACTGTTCAGATCCCTGTGCTGGTCAGTCATTCTGGTTGAGGTTTATAGATACTGCAATGATGTGGTCTGTGCTGCTCTCCATGCTGGATGGATATTTATTTCAGGTTCACACATTAGTGCCCTGCTGTGGTCTGAACACCTCCCAGTGCTGGACAGATATCTAGTCCGGGGTTATAGATCAATGCAATGCTGTGGTCTGCACTTCTCCTGGTGCTGGACAGATATCTAGTCCGGGGTTATAGATCAATGCACTGCTGTGGTCTGCGCAGTGTTCCACTCTGGACAGATCGCTGGATTGTATTGACCAGTGTAATGGATGAATCTGGAAAGATTGCTGGGTTGTACTGAGCAGTACGCTGGCCTGGTCTGCACAGTGTTCCACGGTGAACAGACATCTCCTCTGGGTGTATGGTGTCTGGTCTGGTTCTGTGAGGTGGAATGGGAATGTGGTATATCTAACCCTTTCAGCCGGTCTGGCAATGCCTTCAGTTCCCATTCCTGTGATTGGACCCTCTGTCTCTCACCCCATTAATGTTACAGTGTGCCCAGGCGCAGTACATCATGTTGGTGGGGTGGGTAAGAGGAAAGGTGATGTACAGGTCAAGGAGTTCCCCGGAACGTTCTGTTCCTAACATTCTATAAATGACATTCCCCGGAACGTTCAGTCCCCAACATTCTATAACTGACATTCCCCGGAACGTTCCGTCCCCAAAATTCTATAACCGACATTCCCCAGAACGTTCCGTCCCCAACATTCTATAACTGACATTCCCCGGAATGTTCTGACCCCCACATTCTAGAAATGACATTCCCGGGAACGTTCCGTCCCCAACATTCTATAACTGACATTCCCCGGAATGTTCTGACCCCCACATTCTATAAATGACATTCCCCGGAACGTTCCGTCCCCAACATTCTATAACTGACATTCCCCAGAACGTTCCGTCCCCAACATTCTATAACTGACATTCCCCAGAACGTTCTGTCCCTGACATTGTTTGTGAACGGCCGGACGTCAGTGAATTGAACAAACGATAAGATCCCGAGGGAAGAGATCCCGATCCAGGGAGAAGGAGACACTGTTCCGAAGGCCCCTCAGGTAGTTAAAGGGGTGAATACGTTTTCCCTGCGTTTATATTTCTCCACGACACAGGATCGACCACAATTTAGACAAAATACAGAAATTCCCAAACTCCGTTTGTCTTCAGTAAATTGGGAGAGAATCCCTCAGGCAGCAATGTTCCCACCCTCCGTATTAGGAACTGGGAAGGAGTGACCTGTGTCTGCTCACGAGTGATCGAGTGTGTGAAAATGTTCTAGAAACCATCTGTCCTTATGGATGTGCCTCTGTGTGTTTGGGGAGGGAGGGTTTCTTGTGGTTTATGTCACATTTGTGTCAGTAATTCCGACCTTCCCATTTGTTATTCCAGCTCCAGTTATTTTAATAAATCCCTGAATACAGGGACACATTGGAAAATCTCACTGGGTCCCCGATCAAACGGGTCCCTTTGCCTCCAGGCTGATGGATAATGGGTTTGTTTTCCTTCCTCACAGTTAACGTAATGACCATCTACGTCCTGCTTTATAAAGATTGTGGATTGTCTCCATGTGTCAGACGTTACTTGGGGGCCATGGCAGCGGCGGATCTCCTGGTCATTATCCTCGACCTGATCCTGAGACACAGTCCCATTGTTTATCAGGAGCAGTTTTATTTCCTAATGGACTCCGACCCGTGTGTAATATCCACGCCGCCCTGCTTTATGCAGCCACTGACTGCTCTGTCTGGTTCACCGTCACTTTCACCTTTGATCGGTTTGTGGCCATTTGTTGCCAGAAGCTGAAAAGTAAATATTGCAGTGAGAAAACGGCGGCTGTGGTTCTGGGAGCAGTGACTGTGCTGAGCTGTGTAAAGAACATTTTCTGGTATTTTATGTTCACGGCTTGGTATTGGCTGGTGAACGCCCCCTGGTTTTGTGATGTAACAGGCGCTGTTCGATTCTCCAGTGTCTGGGTCTCAATCGAGTTCCTCCACCACATTCTAACCCCGTGTGTCCCATTTCTCCTGATTCTGCTGCTCAATGTTCTCACCGTCAGACACATTTTAGTGACCAGCAGAGCCCGCAGGAGACTCCGCGCTCACACCAATGGGGACGCTCAGTCTGACACAGAAATGAGGAACCAAAAAAAAATCCGTCATTTTACTGTTTGTGATCTCGGCCAATTTCATCCTGTATGGTCAACGTTCATGCTATATTCTATATGGAGACGGATGTGGTTTATTGGGTATCGGTCTGTACATCTCTATAACTTTGTGCGGGAATTGGGCTTCATGCTGCAAATCTTCAGTTATTGCACAAACACCACGAGTTATGCCATGACCCAGACTACGTTCAGGCAGCAGCTGAAGAATGTGCTGAATTATCCCTTCACCCAAATCCATCCATCCATCAAATTCCCTCATTAATCAATCCATCCGGGATTTTCTCATTTCAGTTCAGTGTTTCAGCGATGGAGTAGCCTGTCACTATGGTAACAGACTGAGGGTAACGCTGGTTTGTCCATCCTTATCCCACAGTGGGGTTACAGGGAAACATTTCAATGTTTCTCACAACTCAGGGGCAGTGAGAAAAGGCACCATCCCACTGACTGTATCCATCATTTCCATTTCTAAATAATAAAAATTGTTGATTAAAGCGTGCAGAGCAGCAGAGTGGACGATGCTGTTGTGTGTCTTTGTGTTGGAGAGGCTGAGCTGGAGAGAGACAGACTCAGTCCCAAGTCCTGGTCTTCAGGGAAGGGGAGTACACTGTGCACTGAGCTCAGGAGCTGGGTTTTACTCCTTCTGTCCGCCAATTCCAACCTGGACTCCCATCTCTTCTTCACCTCTTTTTCTCGTCGATTCTCTCCCCCTCTCTCTCTTTCTGCACACTCTCACCACCTCTCCCTGTCACTCTCCCTCACCCCTCTCTCTCACACACACACACACATCCCCAATTCGGTTTCCCCAATTGTCTCCATTCTTCTCTCTCACTCTTCCCCAAGCTCTCACTCTCCTGCCGTCTCTGTCTTCCTCCCGCAATTCCGTCTCGACAACATTTACCCCCTTCTTCCTCCTCCCACCGCTCTCTATCTTTTTTATCTCGCACCCCCTGCACACGCATCCTCACCACCAACCCACACCACTCACACACACCAGTCTCTGGGTCAGAGGTAAAGGGAAGAACCAGGGATACAGATTGTGTCATTTAGAGAGGGAGGGAGGGACAGGAGCGAGAGAGATTCAGTCAAAGAGAAACGGAAGGAGGAGGGAAAGGAGGGAGAGGGAAAAAAGAGACAGATACCGAGGGAGGGGGATCGGGAGTGAGAGAAGGTGGAGAGAGAGTGAAGGAGCAGGGAGAGGGAGATGGGGAAAGAGAGGAATAGGGCGATGGAGCAGTGAGAGACGGGAGGAAATAATGAGAGAGAGGGGCGAGAGTGAGAGTGGGTAAGACAAAGAGGGAGACGGAGAGAGGGGCGAGGGTGGTGGCGAGAGAGAAAGAGAGAGGAAGCCAGACAGCAAATGAGAGAGAGAGAGAAATGGGGCAAGACATCGAGAGTGGGGGGTGGAGGAGAGAGAGGAAGGGGGCGAGATAAATCGGGGAGGAGAGAGAGGGAGAAAAAAGAGAGGGAAGTGAGAGAGAGAGAGAGGGCGAGAGATAGACGTGGGTAAGAGATAGAGAGGGGGCAAGACAGGGCGGAATGGTAATAGAGAGATAGAGGAGGCGAGAGAGAGAAGGTCCAGAGAGAGAGAGACGGTCGAGAGAGAGAGCGAGAGCAGAGAGATAGAGATGAGAGAGAGATGGATAAAGTAGGGGGTCGAGAAAGAGTGAGGAGTGAGAGAGAAGGGGCAAGAGAGGGGGCGAGAGAGAGAAAGAGAGAGAGGCAAGAGATAGGAGGGAACGAAAAAGAGATGGGGCAAGAGAGGGGGTAAGACAGAGGAGCGAGACAGAGAGTGTGAGGGCGAGAGTTAGTTAGTGTGTGTGAGGGAGAGAGAAGAGGCGAGGAGGGGTCGACGTCGAGCGAGAGAAGGGGAGAAAGATGGGTCACGAGAGAGGGCAAAAGAGGGAGATGAGAGAGGGAGGCAAGAGAGGCGGAGAGAGAGGGGTCGAAAGTGGGGCGAGAGAGCGGGGTGAGAGAGGTGGTGAGAGAGGGGTGAGAGAGACAGAGGTATGAGATAGGGGGCGAGACACAGAGGATGTAGAGGGGGGCGAGAGAGGGCGAGAGAGAGGGGGAAGACAGTGGGGGCGAGAGAAAGGGAACAAGAGAAAGGGTGTGAGTGAGGAGGCAAGAGAGGTGGAGAGAGAGGGGGCGCGGGAGGGGGAGAGAGGGGGCGAGAGAGAGGGGGCGAGACAGGGACGCGAAAAGGCGGAGAGAGGGGGGCACGACAGAAGGGGGCGTGAGGGGGTGAATGGCGGGTGAGGGAAGGGGAGGGGTCGAAGAAAAAGTGGGTCTAGAGAGGTGGGGTAGAGAGAGGCTTGATAGAGAGGGGAGCCAGAGAGGAGGGAGAGAGAAAGGTCGAGAGGCAGAGGTCGAGGGAGAGAATGGTGTCAGAGGCAGGCAAGTGAGGGAACGACAGAGGTGCACAATAGAGAGGAGGCGAGAAAGAGGGGGCGAGAGAGGGGGCGAGAGAGGGGGCGATAGAGGAGACGAGGGAGGGGTGAGAGAGGGGGTAGAGAGAGGGAGAGGGGGACGTGAGACGGGGCTTGAGAGGGGGCGAGAGTGGGGGAGAGGGGGCGAGAAAGTGGGGCGACACAGGGAGCGAGAATGGGGGTGAGAGGGAAGGGGCGAGACAGAGGGGGCTAGAGAGAGGGGTGAGGGATCAGGGTCGAGTGAGGGGGCGAGAGAGATGGGACAAGAGAGGGGACGAGACGGGAATGAGAGAGCGGGCGAAAAAGTGAGCTTGAGAGGGGGCAAGGGAGAGGGTCGAGAGAGAGAGGGAGGGCAGACAGGTCGCGAGAGCGCGGGCGAGAGATGGGGCTAAGTGAGGGAGGGGTAGAGAGAAGGGCAAGGGAAGGGAGCGATAGAGGGGTAAAGGGAGGTCGGTTCGAGAAGGAGTGGGGGCGAGAGAGCGGGCGCGATAGAGAAGCCATGAGAGAGTAGGCAATAGAGGGGGACGTTCAAACGGGCCTATACAGATTGGGGCGATAGGGGAGGGGCAGATGGGGGCGTGAGAGTGGGGCGAGAGAGGGAGTTGAGAGAGGGCCCGATACAGAGGCGCCCTGAGAGAGGAGGGCGAGGGGAGGCGACAGAGGGGGGAGAGAGAGGGACGAGAGAGAGAGTCGAGAGAGGGGGTGAAAGAGAGGGCGAGAGAGGGGGCAAGAGAAGGGTTGTTGGGGGCGAGATCGCCGGGCTAGAGAGGAGAACGAGAAAGGGGGAGAGTGGGCGGGAAAGGGCGCGAAAGGGGGTCTAGAGAGGGGTCTAGAGAGACGCTTAAGAGACAGGGTGTAGAGAGAGAGGTAGAGAGAGAGTGGATCGTGAGAGAAGAAGCGAGAGAGAGTGGGAGGCGAGATAGAGGGAATGAGAAAGTGGGGGACGAGAGAGGCGAACGAGGGAGGTGATGAGACATGAGGTATTAGAGAAGTCGGACGAGAGGAATGGGTTGAGAGAGGTTGGGAGGAGAGAGGGAAGAGAGAGAGAGGGGGCTAGAGTGAGGGCGTAGAGATGGAGAGAGGGGGGCGTGAGTGCGTGCGAGAGAGTGGGAGAGAGAGAGGGTGATGGAGAGGGGATGAGAGTGGGGGGCGAGAGCGAGGGGGCGAGAGAGAGGGGGCGAGGAAGAGGGGGCGAGAGAGAGGGGGTGAGGGGTAAGAGAGTGAGGGACGAGAGGGGGCGAGAGAAGGGGCGAGGGGGGGAAACAGAGACGGCGAGAAAGAGGGGGTGAGAGAGAGGGGGCTGAGAGACAGGGGGCAAGAGTGATGGGGCGAAAGCGAGGGGGCGAAAGCGAGGGGGCGAGAGCGAGGGGGCTAAATAGAGGGGGCGAGAGAGAGGGAGCGAGAGAGAGGGGGCGAGAGATGGGCGAGGGAGATGGGGTAAGAAAGGTGGTGAGAGAGGGGATAGAAAGAGGGAGATTGGGACGAGAGACAGAGCGTGAGAGGGGCTTGAGAGGGGGCGAGAGAGGGGGAAGAGGGGGCGAGAAAGAGGTGGCGAGACAGGGGGCGAGAATGGGGGCGAGAGGGAAGGGGCGAGAGAGGGGGGCGAGAGAGAGCGCTTGAGAGGAGAGCAAGTTAGGGCAGGAGAGAGGGGTAAGAGAGGTGCGAGAGAAGGAGCTTGCGGCGGGACGAGGGAGGGTGATCGAGAGAGGGAGTCGAGATAAGGCGGTCAAGAGAGGGGGGCGGGACAGGGGGCGAGAATCGGAGTGAGAGGGAAGGGAGTAGAGAGAGGGGGCAAGAGAGGGTGTTAGAGAGAATGTGGCTAGAGAGTCGGGTGAGGCGAATAGGTCGAGAGATTTTGGGTGGAGAGAGGGGGCGAGAGAGAGGGACGAGAGAGGGGGCTAGAGAGAGGGTTGAGGGGAAGGGTTCGAGCGGGGTTGAGTCGAGAGAGGGTGATGGAGAGAGAGAGGGGGAGAGAGGCGAGAGAGATGCGCTGAGAGAGAGCTGACGAGAGAGGGGGTAAAGAGAGGGATGGCTCGAGAGAGAGGCGAGGGGAGGGAGCGAGAGAGGGGTAAAGGGCGGTGAGGTCGAGGTGGAGTTGGGGTGAGAGAGGGGGCGCGCTGGAGAGACCATGACAGAGTAGGAAATAGAGGGAGACAAGCGACGGGGCCTATAAAGTTTGGAGCGAGGGAGGGGGCCAAATGGGGGTGTGAGAGTGGGGCGAGAGATGGGGTTGAGCGATGGGACCAAGATGGGGGGGAGAGGGGAGGTAGTGAGAGAGAGGGGGAGAGAGGCGGGGTCACGAGTGAGAGGGGACGAGAGAGTGTAGTGCAAGAGATGGGGGCGGGAGAGTGGGTGAGAGAGGGCCCGAGAGAGGAGGGGCCTGAGGGAGGAGGGTGAGGGAGGCGAGAGAGAGGGACGAGAGAGAGCAACGAGAGAGAGAGACGAGAGAGGAGGCGAGAGAGAGGGTGCAAGGGAAGGGTAGTGGAGGGCGAGATCGCCGGGCAAGAGAGGGGAACGAGAAAGGGGTGGAGAGGGGGCGGGAAAGGGGGCAAAAGAGGGTCTAGAGAGGGGGATAGAGAGAGGCTTGAGAGAGAGGCTGTTGAGAGAGAGGGAAAGAGACAGTGGCGAGAGAGCGGGCGAGAAAGAGGGTGTGAGGGGGCGAGAGAGAGAGTGGGATAAGATAGAGGGGGCGAGAGAGGGGGCAAGAGAGAGAGGTGAGAGAGAGTGGGAGGCGAGAGAGAGAGGGAATGAGAGAGTGGGGGACGAGAGAGGCGAACGAAGGAGGTGACGAGAGATGGGGTAAGAGAGAAGTCGGGCAAGAGGAATGGGTCGAGAGAGGTTGGCTGGCGAGAGAGGGCGAGAAAGTGGGACGAGAGAGAGGGGGATAGAGCGAGGGGGTAGAGAGCGGGAGTTGGGGGCGTGAGAGGGGGCGAGAGAGAAGGGGCAAGAGAGGGGAGAGAATGGGGATGAAAAGGAAGGGGCGAGAGTGAGGGGATTAGAGAGAGGTACGAGGGGTGGGGATCGAGAGAGGTTGGTAAGAAGGAGGGGTGACAGACAGAGGGGGCGAGAGAGGGGACGAGAGAGAGGGGGCGAGAGAGAGAGGGTGCGAGAGAGAGAGGGGTCGAGAGAGAGAGGGGGGGCGAGAGAGCGAGGGGGCGAGAGAGAGTGGGGCGAGAGAGAGTGGGGCAAGAGAGAGTGGGGCGAGAGGGAGGGGGTGAGAGAGAGGGACGAGAGAGGGACGAGAGATAAAGGGGTTAGGAAACGGGGGGACGAGGGAAGATGGGGGCGAGGGAAGGTAGTGAGAGAGAGGGGGAGAGAGGCGGGGCGCACGAGTGAGAGGGGACGAGAGAGAGTAGTGCAAGAGATGGGTGGGGGGCGGGAGAGGGGTGAGAGATAGCGGGGTGAGGGGAAAGGGCAAGAGCGCGGGGGCCGAGATAGAGGGGGCTGGGGAGGGAGTGAGAGAGTGAGGGTGCGGGAGAGGGTGCGAGAGAGGAAATGAGGGAGGGGGCGAAAGAGAGGGCGCGAGAGAGGTGAGCAACAGTTGGGGGGAGAGAGCGGGGCGAGAGACAGGCGAGGAAGGGGACAAGAGAGGGGACAAGGGAGAGGGGCGTTCGAGAGAGGGGGCGAGAGAGTTGGGGGCGAGTGAGGTGCCGTGAGAGGGGACGAGAGAGGAGACGAGAGAGGGGACGAGAGTGGGGACGAGAGAGGGGGTGAGAGTGGGGGCGAGATAGGGGGGCGAGAGAGAGGGGGCAAAAGAGAGGGGAGAGAGAGGTGGGCGACAGGTGGAGGCAAAAGAGCTGGGCGAGACGCAGGCGAGGGAGGGGACGAGAGAAGAGCGCGAGAGAGAGGGGGCGAGAGAGATGGGTGAGAGAGGTGGAGAGAGGGGTCGAGAGAGTGAGTGAGAAAGGGAGGCGTGAGAGAGAGGTGTCGATAGAAGTGGACGAGATAGAAGGGGCAAGAGAGGGGGTGAGACAGAGGGTGAGAGAAGGGACGAGTGAGGGGTACGAGAAATAGGGTGTCCAGAGAGGGTGCAAAATAGAGAGGGGAAGAGAGTGTGGGGGGCGAGAGAGGGGAGAAAGAGAGGGCGGGAGAGATGTGGTAAGAGAGGGGCGAGAGAGGAAAGAGAGATGGAGAGGGAGGCGAGTGAAGGGGCTTGAGAGAGGGCTTGGGGTGATGGAGGTGGGCGAGGGAGGGGACCAAGAGAGGGCGACAAGAGAGTGGGTCAAGAGCGTGCGAGTCGAGTCGAGTCCGGGGCAACAATGAGAGCAAGAGGGAAGGGGTGAGAGAGAGGGATAGAGAGGGGGGTGTGAGAGAGAGTGTGCTCGAGAGAGAGAGCTGAGGGAAGTGGGCGAGAGAGTGAGGCGCGAGAGAAGGGACGACAGAGGGGGGCAACAGATGGGGCGACAGATGGGGTGCAAGAGAGGAAGGCGAGAGGTGGACGAGGGATGGGATGGGGGCGAGAGATAGGGGGCGATACATTGGGTGAGAGAGGGGACGAGGGAGGTGTACGAGAAATAGGGTGTCCAGAGAGGGGGCAAGAGAGAGAATGGAAGAGAGAGAGGGAATGACAGAGGGGGGCAACAGACAGGGTGACAGATGGTGTGCGAGAGAGTGAAGTGAGAGGTGTGCAAGGGAGTGAACGAGGCAGAGGGCGAGAGAGAGGGAGCGAGACAGGGGGTAAGAGAGGGGAAGAGAGAGGTGTAGGAGAAATACGGTATCCAGAGAGGGGCCAAGAGAGAGTGGGGGCAGGAGAAGGGAGCGAGAGCGGGCGTGAGAGATGGGGTAAGAGAGGGGACGAGAGAGTAAAGAGAAGTGGAGAGGGAGGCGAGCGAAGGGGCTTGAGAGAGGATTGGGGGTAAGGGATATGGGCGAGAGAGAGGGCCAAGAGAGAGGGACGAGAGAGGGGGCAAGAGAGAGCGAGGTGAGACAGGGGGCGACAATGGGGGTGAGAGGGAAGGGGTGAGGGGGGTCGAGAGAGAGGCGTGAGGGACAGTGTTGTCTAGAGAGAGAGGTGATGGAAGGGGGCGAGAGAGTGAGGTGTGAGAGAGGGGACGAAAGAGAGGGGCAAACTGATGGGGCGACAGATGGGGTGCGAGAAAGGGGAGCGAGAGGTGGGCGAGAGAGAGGGGCGAGCGAGAGGGGTCGAGAAAGAGGGAGTGAGCGGGGTCGAGAGAGGAGGATGAGAGAGAGGACAAGATGGGGGCGAGACAGGGGGCGAGATAGACGGTAAATGCGAGGGGGGCGAGAGATAGTGGGTCGAGAGAGGGGAAACAGAGAGGGGGAAGATAGTGGGGGCGAGAGAGAGACGAAGAGAGAGTAGGGGAAATAGAGGGGACAAAGAGACGGCGTATGAGACGAGGTAAGAGAGGGAACGGAAGAGGAGGTAGAGAGGGGAGAGGGGTGAGAGAATAGTCTTGAGAGGGGGCTTGCGAGGGTGGGAAGGAGGGGGCGAGCGAATGGTTCGAGAGAGGGAGGACAAGAGGGGCGAGAGAGAGGGGGCGAGACTCGGGCGACAATGAGTGCATTAGGTAAGGGACGAGAGAGAAGGGGAGAGAGGGAGGTGAGAGAGGGTGGAGTGAGAGAGAGGGTTGAGGGGAGGGAGCGAGACAAGGGTCGAGGGAGGTGGGGTCGAAAGGGACTGGGGGTGAGAGAGGGGGCGGGATAGAGGGGCCGAGAGAAAGGAGTTGAGAGACAGGGGGCGAGGAAAGGGGAGAGAGAGGGGGCAAGAAAGAGGGGCAAGAGAGGGGGCAAGAGAGTTGGTCAAGGGGGACGAGACAGGAGTGTGAGAGTGGGGCGAGAGAGGGGCGTGAGAGGGGAGAGAGAGAGAGGGGTGTCGAGAGTGGGGGCGAAGGAGACAGGGCGAGAAGGAGGCTTGCGAGAGAGGGGTGCGAGAGAGGGCGGCGAGAGAAGGGGCGAGAGAGGGGATGAGACAGTGGGTGAGAGAGGAGTGCGACAGAAGGGTGTGAGAGAGGGAGCATGGGAGGGGGCAAGAGAGAGAGGGAGCGAGAGAGGTTGTGAGTGAGGGAATGAGAATGCGCGACAGAGAGGGGGCAAGAAAGAGTTGGCACAGAGAGAGGGGACGAAAAATAAGGCAAGAGAGGTGGGTGAGAGAGTGGGGGCAAGAGAGGGGGGTGAGAAAGGGCGTTGAGAGAGAGGTGAGAGAGAGGGGGCGAGAGAGAGGGGGAGAGAGAGAGGGCGAGAGAGAGGGGTGTGAGAGAAGGGGGTGAGAGAGGGAGCATGGGAGGGGCGGCAAGAGAGAGGGGCGAGAGTCAAGAGTGCAAGAGAGTGGTGCGATAGAGGGAGGCGGGAGAGTCGGTGAGAGAGGGGGTGAGAGAATGGTGCGAGAGAGGGAGCATGGGATGGGTCAGGAGAGACGAGGAGAGAAAGAGGGGCGAGGGGCCTGGCTAAGAGAGAGGGGGCGTGGGGAGGGAGGGAGAGAGCTGGGGCGAGAGAGAAGCGTGGCAAGAGAGAGGGTACGTGAGAGAGGAGTGCAAGAGAGTTGGGCGAGAAAGGGGTTCTTGAGAGGGCGCGTGGGAGTGGGCAAAGAGAGAGAAATGAGACAGATAGATGTTGTGGATTCTGGATTAGTGGTGCTGGAAGAGCACAGCAATTCAGGCAGCATCCGAGGACAGGCAAAATCGACGTTTCGGGCAAAAGCCCTTCATCAGGAATAAAAGCAGAGAGCCTGAAGCATGGAGAGATAAGCTAGAGGAGGGTGGGGGTGGGGAGAGAGTAGCATAGAGTACAATAGGTCAGTGGGGAAGGAGATGAAGGTGATAGGTCAGGGAAGAGAGGGTGGAGTGGAGAGGTGGAAAAGGAGCTGGGCAGGTCGGACAAGTCCGGACAAGTCGAGTTGCTGGAGGTTCAGGGCTGAGGAAATGACCTGGGAGTTGCAGTGAGAGAGAGACTCCCTGAGATTCTTGTAGAGAGAGGAGGAAAACTTCTTCAAGGCAGGCATCCTTGCAAGAGGATTCGCAGTCGGGTTAAAATCAACGAGGTAAAAACAATGACTGCAGATGCTGGAAACCAGATTCTGGATTAGTGGTGCTGGAAGAGCACAGCAATTTAGCCAGCATCCGAGGTTGGGCGACTGGAGGGAGTGAGAGAGGGGCGAGCGAAGATGCGATTGAGGGGATGAGAGTGGGCGACAGTGAGGGGGCGAGAGAGAGGTGGAAGAGAGAGAGAGTGAACGAGAAAGATGGTCAGAGAGGTGGGAGAGAGAGTGGGCGAGAGAGGGTGGTAAGAGAGAGGGGGTTGAGAGAGGAGAGTGAGAGAAAGGTGAAAGAGAGTTGGCGAGAGAGAGTGGAGCGAGAGAGGAGGGTTAGAGAGAAAGGGCGAAAGAGGGGGGTGAGACCGAGGAATTCGAGAGAGGAGTGCGAGAGAGGGGTGTTAGCAAGGGTGGCAAGAGAAGGGCCGAGAGATGGAGGTGAGTGAGGGGAGGGATTGAGAGAGAGGGGGCGAGAGAGGGTGCGAATGAGAGGATTAGTTTGGATGATGGTGAGGGGGGCGATAGAAAGGTAGCAAAGAGAGACTGTACACGAAAGAGGGCGAGAAAGGTGGGAGAGAGAGTGGGTGAGAGAGGGAGCAAGGGAGAGGGGAGAGAGAGGGCAGAGAGCTGGGGATAAAGAGATAGGGTGAGAGAGAGGTAGGGCAGGGGAAGGGGCTAGATGGGGGTGCAAGTGGGGGGCGAGAGGTCGTGGGACGGGGGAGAACGGGTTCGAGAGAGAGGGTGATGATAGAGGGGGTGAGAGAGATGACAGCCGAGAGAATGGGGGGCGAGAGAAGGGGGTCTGAGAGAGGCAGGCGAGAGAGGGGAAACGAGAGAGGGGTGAGACAGAGGGATGAGAGAGAAGATTGAGAGATAGGCCAGAGAGACAGGTGGCGAGAGAGAGGAATGTGAGTGTGATAGGGTGAGAGGCAGGTGAGGGAGGAGGCGCGAGAGGGGTCGAAAGAGGGTCTAGAGAAGAGGTCTAGAGAGAAGCTTGAGGGGGCTGCGAAAGAGAGCGGGGGTGTGAGAGAGGCGAGAGATTGGGGCGACAGAGTGGGGGCGAGAGAAAGTTGGATGAGAGAGCGGGGCTAGAGATGGGGGCAAGAGAGGGCAGAGCAAGGGGCGAGTGATGGTGCAAACGACGGTGCAAGCGAGGGGCAAGCATGGGTGCGCGAGAGGCGGACCAAGAAGGGGCGAGAGAGGTCGCAGAGAAAGAGTGGATGAGAAAGTGGACGAGAGAGAGGGGGAAGTGAGGGGGTGAGAGAGGGGGATGAGGCGAGCCTGAAGCAGGGGCGAGGGAGGGGGCGAGAAAGGGGTCGAGAGAGAGGGATGCGATAGAGAGGGGTTCAGAGAGCCGGGTCCGAGAGAAAGGGGGCCGAGAGAAGGTGAGTCCGAGAGAGGCAGGTGAGAGAGAGAGGGACAAGAGAGAGGACTGACAGAAGGGGCGAGAGAGACAGGTGGAAAGAGAGACGGGGGAAGAAATAGAGGGATGAGAGTGCGAGGCGGGCGAGGGATGCGGCAGGAAAGGGGGCGAAAGAGGGTCTAAAGAAGAGGGCTAAACAGAGGCTTGAGGGGGCGAAAGAGAGTAGGTGGTGTGAGGGGGTGAGAGAGTGGGCCGAGAGAGAGGAGGCTGATAGTAAAGTGCCAGGAGAGGGCGGTCGAGAGAGGGCGTTGAGAGAGAGTAGTATCGAGTGAGAGGGGAGCAACGAGGGGGCTAGAGAGGGTGCGAGCGAGGGGAGCAAGCGGGGAGAGATGTGTTGAGAGAGTGGTCGAGATAGTGGGGCGAGTGAGTGGACGAGTGTTGGGAGAGGGAGGGGCAGTAGTGGGGGTGTAAGGGAGGTATCAGAGGGGGCTAGAGAGAAGGGGAGAAAGAAGGGGCGAGAGAGGGGGCAAAATAGGAGGCGAGAGAAAAGGGGGTGAGAGTGGGGCCAATGAAGTGGGTAGTGGGGGGTGAGAAGGGCACGAGAGAGAGAAGGCGAGTGACATGTGTGCAAGAGAGGAGGAGAGACAATGGACGAGAGAAGGGGTGTAAGAGAGAGGGGTGAGAGAGAGAGGTGGGCGAGAGAAAGGTGGGCGAGAGAGGGGGGTGACAAAGGCGGGTGAGAGAGAGGTGAGATAAAGTGTGGGCGAGAGAGAGGGGTGCAAGAGAGAGAGGCAAGAGAGAGGGGACGAGTGAGAGATGGGCGAGAGAGAGTTGGCAAGAGAGAGAGGGTTACGAGAGATTGGGGGACGGGAGAGAGGGGGACGAGAGAGGGGGGGACGAGAGAGATAGTGGAGAGAGAGAGATGGGGTGAGAGAGGTGGGAAAAGAGAAAGGAAAGAAAGAGAGAGTGGACGAGAGTGAGGGGACAAGAGAGAGGGGCGAGAGAGGGGGGAGAGAGTGGGGCAAGTGAGAGATGGGAGAGAAAGAGGGGGTCGAGAGAGTGGCGAGAGAGAGGTGAGAGACTGAGTGGGCGCGGGAGAGGGGGTAAGAGAGGGGGGAGCGAGAGAGTGCAGACAGACACGGGGAGAGAGAAAGGTTGGGTGAGAGAGATGTGAGGCGAGAAAAAGGTTGGGCAAGAGAGAATTGGCGGGGGTCGAGCGAGAGTGGGGGAGAGCGAGTGGCGAGGGAGAGTGGGGGAGAGAGTGGGGTGCGATATAAGGGACCAAGAGAGGGCATTAGACGTGCAGCGAGAGAGGGGGAAAAGTGAGAGGGAGAGAGGAGTGAGAGAGTGCTTGAGAGGGGGCTTGAGAGGGGCCTTGAGAGTTACTTTGAAGGGGCAAGGGAGGGGGGGCGAGAGGGCGGGCGAGAGAGAGGGAAGCGAGATTGAGGGGGTGAGAGAGAGTGGGGTGAGAGAGAGTAGGGTCCAGAGAGTGGGATGAGAGAGAGAGTCGAGAGAGAGCAGTGAGACAGACAGTTGGTGAGTGAAGGGGCGCGAGTGAGAATGGAGTGAGTGAGATATGCGAGAGAATGGAGGGATAAGGGGCGAGAGAGAGGGCGAGAAGTTGAGAGAGAAGTCGAGATAGTGGGGCGAGATTGGGGTGAAAACCGGGGGAGGGAGGCGGCAGGAGAAACAGAATCGGCGAGAGGGGGTAAGAGAGAGAGGGTGAGAGAGGGTAGAGAGATAGGGAGAGAAAGAGAGATGGGGAGGGAGAGAGGTGGGGCGAGAGAAGGGACGAGTGAGAGGGTGCGAGAGAGGGGGCGAGAGAGGGGCAGCGAGAGAAGGGGCGTGAGAGGGGGTGAGGGATGGAGAGAGAGGGGGTTCGAGACGGAGGGAGGCGAGAGACAAGGGACGAGAGAGGTGGGGCTGAGAGAAGGCGAGGCGAGAGATGGGGCCCAAGAGAGGCAGGCGAGAGAGGGTGGATGAGAGAGAGAGGGAGCGAGAGAGAGGGTGGTGAGACAGAAGTGGACAAGAGAGAGGTGAACGAGAGAATGAGAGAGGAAGACCGGGGCAAGAGGGAGCGTAAAGAGAGAGGGGAGACAGACAGTGGAAAGAGAGAGGTGGGGTGAGAAAGAGGTGGGGCAAGAGAGAGTGGGCAAGAGAGAGGTGGGCGAGAGAGGGAGGCAAGGGAGAGTGGGTGAGAGAGGTTGGAGAGAGAGGGGGAGGAAGGATGCGAGAGAGTGGGCGAGAGTCGGGCGAGAGAGGGGGTCCGGAGTGGGGGCGAAAGGGAGGCTAGAGAGGGGGGCTAGAGAAAGGGGGCACTACAGAAGGGGCGAGAGAGGGTGGGCGAGGCAGTGAGCGAGAGGGAAGTGGTGAGAGAGGGAGGAAAGTAAGTGGAAGGGGATGAGCGAGAGGTAGGCGGGAGAGAGGCGGGCGAGAGAGATGAGAGAGAGTGTGGTAGAGTGAGGGGGCAAGAGAGAGAGTAAGAGCGAGTGACGGGAGAGAGGCAGGGGAGAAGGGACGTGAGGCGAGAGAGAGTTGGGTCGAGAGACGTGGGAGAGTGAGGGGGCAAGAGTGAGAGGGGGCGAGAGAGAGAGAGGGCGAGAGAGAGAGAGGGGGGAGAGAGAGAGGGCGAGAGAGAGAGGGGGGAGAGAAGGGGGCGAGAGAGAGAGGGGGAGCGAGAGAGAGTGGGCGAGAGAGAGAGAAAGGGGGCGAGAGAGAGAGAGGGGCTAGAGAGAGAGGGGGGCGAGAGAGAAAGAAAGGGGCGAGAGAGAGAGAGGGGGGCGAGAGAGAGAGGGGGTGAGAGAGAGAGGGGGCAAGAGAGAGAAAGAGGGGGCGAGAGAGAGGGGGTACGAGAGAGAGGGGGCGAGAGAGAGGGGGGGTGAGAGAGAGAGGTGGCGAGAGAGAGGGGGCAAGAGAGAGGGGGCGAGAGAGAGGGGGGCGAGAGAGAGGGGGCGAGAGAGAGGGGGCGGGAGAGATGAGAGAGAGATGGTGCAAGAGAGAGGCATGTGAGAAATGATCGAGAGACGGTGCGGGGGGCTGAGAAGGAGGGGGTGAGAGAAGGGGTAAGACAGAGTTTAGGGAGAGAGATTGGGTGAGAGAGGGGGGTAAGTGAGAGGGGGAGAGAGAGGGGAGAGACGGGGGAGAGAGAGATGGGGTGAGAGAGGTGGGGCAAGAGAGAGGTGGGGCGAGAGAAAGTGCGCGAGAGAAATGGGGCAAGAGAGGGGGCGAAAGAGAGGGGACTGAGAGAGAGAGGAAAGGGGGTGGGTGGGAGGTGAATGAGATAGAGGGGGTGAGAGAGAGGGGGTGCAAGAGAGGGGGTTAGATAGAGGGGGCGTGATAGAGTGAATCAAGAGAGAGGGGGATGAAGGAGAGGGGACAAGAGAGAGGACGAGAGAGGGGGCGAGAGAGAGGTGGGCGAGAGCGGGGGAGAGAGAGTTGGAGGGAGAGAGTTGGCGAGACAAAGTGGGAGAGAGGGGGAGAGAAAGGGGAGAGAGAGGGGTATGCCGGAGAGGGGGATGAGAAAGAGGAGGCGAGAGAGAGGTGGGTGAGAGATGGTGGGGGAGAGAGAGGTGGGGCGAGAGAGACTTGGCGAGAAAAAGTGGAGAGAGGTGGGGCGAGAGAGGGGGGCGAGAGAGAGGGGTCGAGAGAAGGGGTGCGAGTGGGAGGGGGCGATTGGGAGGGTAGCGAGAGAAGGGGTGAGGGGCGAGTGAGAGGGGCTAGAGAGAGGGGGTGAGTGACTTTGGGCGAGAGAGAGGAGAGCGAGCGAGAGGGTATGAGAGAGAGAGAGGTAAGGGGAGAGTGAGAGGGGTGAGAGAGAGGGGTTGAGTGACTTGGGGGCGAGAGAGAGTGGGTCCAGAGAATGTGGGGTCCACAGAATGTGGGGAGAGAGAGTGGGTTGTAAGAGATGGTAGTGAGAGAGGGCCTGCGAGATGGGGTGAGAAAGGGCGAGACAGAGTGCGGGAGAGAGGGGCGAGTGAGGGGACTTGAGATGCGGCTTGACAGCGGCCAAGAGAGTGGGAGAGAGAGAGAATGGGGAGAGAGAGAGTGGGGGAGAGAGAGAGAGTGGGGAGAGAGAGAGGGGTGCGAGACAGGGGAGCAAGAGCGTGCGTGAGAGATGGGGCGAGAGAGGGGACGAGAGAGGGGGCTTGAAAGGGGACTTGACAGTGCTTTGAGAGGGGGCGAGGGAGGCGGTGTGAAATTTTTGGGCGAGAGATAGGTCGCGCGAGAGAGGTGGGCAAGAGAGATGTACGCGAGAGAGGGGGTCGACAGACAGTTGAGAGAGCGCGGGATGAGAGGGGGGAGCCATTAGAGGGTTGTGAGAAAGTGGGGCGAGAGAGGAGGGCGAGAGCATGGGCCGAGAGAGACTAGGGCGAGAGCAGGGGCGAACAATGGTGTGGAGGGTGAGAGAGGGAGCAAGAGAGCGGGTGAGATAGGGGGCGAGACAGTGGTTCGACAGAGAGTGGGGCGAGTGCGACGGGGTGAGAGAAGGTTGCGAAAGACGGATAGTGAGAGGGGCTGAGAGAGGGTAGAGAGTGAGGGGGCGTGAGAGAGGGTGAGGGGAAGTGCGAGAGAGAGTGTGAGACGGTTTGAGAGAGTGGAGCGAGAGAGAGAGGGGCAACGAGAGGGGGGTTGAGAGAGAGATGTGGGCGGGAGGGAGGGGGTGAGAGGAGGAGGCAGGCGAGAGATGGGTCGAGAGAGAGTTGAGAGAGTGAGATAGGGGTCGGGAGAGAGTGGGTGAGAGAGAGTGGGTGAGAGAGGGGTTGAGAGAGAGGGGGCGAATGCGGGAGGCGGGCGACAGAGAGGGGTCGAGAGAGAGGGAGCGAGAGGGGATGGTGGGTGAGAGAGAGGGTCGAAAGATGGGGCTAAGTGATGGCCTAGTGGCATTATTGCTAGAGCATGTATCCGAAACACCAGCTGATGTTCAGTGGAGACAGGTTTGAATTCCACCATCAGATATGGTGGAATTTGAAAGCAATCATTTTTAAAAATGTTATTAATAATCCATAAATAATTATGAAACTATTCCGGATGGACAAAAATCCCAAACACTTGTCCTTTCGAGAAGGACATCTGCCCATCCTCACGTGGTCTGCACGTCATACCCACAGCAAAGTGTTTTCCTCTCACTGAAATGGCGAAGCAAGTTACTCAGCTCAATGTCAGTTCGGGCTGGGCAAGAAAAGCTGGTCATCCAGAGGCATCCACATTCGGTACGTGATTTTATAAAAATCAGGAGTGCAGTAGGACGAAGAAACGTTGTCAACGTTTAATCAGATGATAGGAACAGGGAGAGGTGAAGGTTTTGGAGGTGGTGAGAGTGTTACCGAGAGTGTTCAGGGCCTGAACGTGTTACAAAGCCAGTACGAATTGCTGCATCTGGAGGTGTTTGCAGGGGTAAGGAGGGGCATATGTATTATTATTTATTTATTCATGGCCTGAGGATGTCACCGATTGGACCAGCATACATTACCCCACTGCTAATTACCCAGAGGGCATTTCAGAGTCAGACATATTGCTGTCGGTCTGGAGTCACATGTGAGCCAGACCAGGTAAGAATGTCAGATGTCCTTCATAAAGAATATACGTGAACTAGTTGAGTTTTTCCAGATAAATAACAATGCTTATATGTTGCCCTCACTAATGTCCTGTGCAGGTACAACCTGACATCCCAACTCCTATTCTCAAAGCTGTGACCAATGAAGGTAACCATCCCAAACGTCTGCTTCACCAGCCTGTCTACCTTTGACGCTACATTCAAAGAACTGTGTACATGCACCCCTGGATCACTGACTGACAACACGACCCAGGGCCCATACAATTGGACAAGTCTAGTCCTGGTCTTGTTTACCAGAATGTAACACTGTGCATTTCTCCACCGGCTATTCCTCACCTCACTGGACCCGCAGTCGACCTCATTGTAATCTTAGATAACCCTCTTCGCTGCCCACTTTACCAACAATTTCAGTGTCACTCACAAACGTGCTAACCATGACTCCTGTACTATCATCCAAAAGTTTTAGATAAATGATGCACAACAGTGAAGCAGCACCGAACTCCACGGCACACCGTTGGTCACAGGCCTGTTGTTTGAGCAGCAACCCTCTATGAACACGCTCTGTCTCCTACTGTTAATCCAATTTTGTATCCAGTTGGTGAGCGCTCCCTGGTTATGTGTGATCTAAACTTATCAACCAGTCTGCCATGCAGAACCTTGTCAAAGGCCTTGCTAAAGTTAATGTGGACCTTGCGTGCTGCTCTGCTTTGATCTGTCACTTGTCTACCTCCACGAACCCTCATCAGGTATGTAAGACATGATTTTCCACGCACAAATCCATGATGTTTATCGCTAATCTGTCCTTGCCTTTCCAAATGCATGATAATCATTTCTCTCAGAATCTCCTCCAACAACTTACCCACCTCTGCCATCGGTCTCACTAGTTTGGTACAAATATCTCTGCGAGGGGCCCTACAATTTCCTCCCTAGATTCTCACAAGGCGCTGAGATACATCTGATCGAGTTCCAAGGCTTTATGAACTTTGTTTGCATTTTAAGACATCCAGCACCTCCTGTTCTCCAATGAGATCTCTATTCAAGACATTACTATTTATTTTCTCAAGTTCCCGAGCTTCCATGTCTGTCTCCTCAGTAAATTCTAATGCAAGATATTTGTTCTGTATCTCCCCCATCAACAGTGATTCCAGATAGACAGCCTCATTGACCTTTCAGGGGTCCTATTTTCTCCCTAGTTAATTTTTAGCCCTTGTTGAAACATGTCAAAATGCTTCTGAAATTTCAAGTATCCCCCGGCCTTCTCTCTCATCCCCCAACCGTTATCTATTCTGCCACTTACGGTCACACCAAAATATGGAATCCAACAGATTTAAAAATATTTTCCTTTTGTAAAATCACGTGTTGCCCATTGTTTCTAAATATCCAAATATTGCTTATTGCTATATATTTTACAATACTCTCCTGCACCTTTCCAATTTATTGTCAAGCGAACACCGTTTGGTTTCAGACTGACTGCACAAACGGTTTTAGGAATTCTTGTGGATCAATCTGAAAAAATAGGGTCAGCAGGTAATAGAGAAGGCAAATCAAACGCTGGCATTCATTGCAGAGGGAATGGAGTCTAATAATAGGGAGGTCTTGCTAAAACTATGCAAGGTACAAGTCAGACCACACCAAGATTATAATGAACAGTATGCGTGCTCGAAGCAAAGACATGCTTGTGTTGGAGGCCGGCCAGGGAAGGTTCACTCAGCTGATCCTGGAGATGGCGGGATTTTCCAATGAGAAGATGGAGACTATATTTACTTTGAATCCATTCGGGTTTTGAAGAATGGGAGAGAAATTGAATGAAACGTCCAGGATTCTGAGGGGCTTTGACAGGGGAGATGCCATAAGTTAGAATATAGAACAGTACAGAACAGTAATAGGCCCTTCGACCCAACATGGCTGTGCTGACCATGATGCTATTCTAAATTAATCCCATCTGCCTGCACATAGTTTATGTTCCTCTATTCCCTGCCTGTTCATGTTGCTGTCTAAAATCCACTTCATAACTTTGCTCTCGTTGCCACTTCTCCCACCTCCCGAGCAGCTTCCATCCTGTCTGTACAGAAATCTGGCCTCACTCGTCTCATTTAAAAAAATTCAATCTCAAATTAAATTGAGGCGCCTGAGTATTTGATATTTCCACATTGGAAGAAGGATTCCAACTGTCCACACTATTCACGCCTCTCCTAATGCTATATACCTGTCTTCCTGCAAATGCAGGGCTCTTTTCACTGAGAGTGGGTCTTTGAGGGGTTTATCGAGGTCACAGAGTTAGAGAGACTTTTGCGGGCTCGACAGGGTTAAGGATAGTTACATGTGCGAGAGAATGTTCGCAGGAGAAAAGATGTATTGTTTGGAAGAAATTACAGAGACAGCTCCGCTTTGATTAGATTCCACATAAGGATATATGTAGGGTTTCTGGTTCCTTACAGTGATTATGTTGAGCACGGTGTAGATACATTTGGAGGATTTGAGGATGTGGTACATTTAACAACAGTGTAGTATCTGGATAATATTACAGGGATAGCGAGGATAGTATGGACTGAAGAATAATACAGGGATAGGGAGAATGGCATGGACTATAGAATGTTAAACAAATAGGGAGGATGGTATGCACTGGAGAATGTTAAAGGGATAGGGTGGACTGTATGGACCGGAGATTTTTGCAGGGTGGTGGTATGGACTGAAGAATATTACAGGGATAGTGAGGAAGTTATGGACTGGAGTAAGTTAGAGACAGAGCTGATTTTAAGCGCTGGAAGATATTTCAGAAAGAGTTGTACATGCATCAAGATATGACAGGGATCAGGAGGCATGTTGAAACTGGAGGAGGTTACAGTCATAGAGAGGGTTGTGAGAGATTTGAGTAATTTATGAGCATCGGATGGGCTACAGTGTGTGGAGCTGCTTACAGATATAAAATAGTATACGATGGCCTCAGAGCAGTGACACCAATACATAGGTATAACGAAAATAAAGGATTTGAAGAGATGACACAGACCGGGAAGGTTGTACGCATTGGAGAAGGATGGCTTTGGAGACTAAACAATGTGAAGAAAAAAGGGGATTGCAACAGTAGAACAGGTTTCAGCGAGTTGAAATATATCGACCTGAAGGAGGTTAGACAGTTAGCATGGCTTTCAGGTCTGGTGGGCACTACACAGTATTGGGGGTTGTAATGACTGGACGCATTTCCACAGATAAAGAGAGTACCAGGAATAGACAGAATTCACAAAAACGGGGAGGATTGTAGGGTCTGCAGGACACTACAGAAAGTAGAAGAGTTGTAACAACTCTTCTGAAGGTGTACACAGGTAGGAACGTTTGTAAGGTTTGGAGCAGCTCATCATGATAGGAAGGAGCATGGAGAAATGAGATGTTATAGAATTACAGAAGTTTGAAATTACTGCAGGCAGTCAGAGATCATGGCAGTGTTGTAAGGTCAAGTGGAGGTTCCACAGTTTGGGAGTATTGCAGGGACTTGATGAATGTCTACATGGAAATGGGGTTGTCGGGACTGAAGCTGGAATAGAGATAGAGAGAACAGCATGGGATTACAGAGACATGGTGGGTAGTGGTCTCTAGTGGAAGTTCCACGTTGATGGCTGTTTTGTGGAACTGCAGGATCTTGCAGAGATATGAAGGGGCTGGTTTGCAGAGGCATGGAGAAATGTAGTGACTGGAGCATGCAGAGATGGTGAGTGCTGTAGAAGATTCAATAATTTGGAAGGATTGTAGAAGCTGGAGGGGTTCACACAGACAAGGAGGATTGTAAGAGAGTGAGGAGTTTTCAGAGATAGGGAGGTTGGAGCATTCTCAGTAATTAGTGGTTTGGAGCACTGTCCAGACTGAGGGAGGTTTCAGAATGAGGGAGGGACAGAGCAAAAGAAGTAGTCGCAAAAATATAGGAACGTAAACATGTCACTTCGGTGCTGTTCCACTGAGGGTCATCAGGAGGACAGTTGTCCTCATCAAAATGTACAGATCCTCAGGGGAATGGGCAGGGTGGATACTGAAAGCATGCTTTCATCCCCTTATGGGAGAGAGACAAACAAGGAAACTTTGTTTGACAAAGATGAGGAAGGGGGAGTTGTCTATTTCTTTCACTGGCCCAAACCTGCTTTAGATTTGTTCCCATAAAGCTCAAAGGAATGCAATGCGATAACAAAGAGAAAGGTCAGTTGGGACTGCAGGAGATACGAGACAAAAGCCAGGTTGGAGGGACTGGAGGGAGTGAGAGAGTAGGGAGATGTTCAACAGCTGGAAGGGATTCCAGGCAGTGGACACTGTCAGGACTGGGAAACAAGACACGCTTACTCATGAGAGGGAGATAACGATGTGGCACAAGGCCAAACACGGAAGGACGATCCCAAGCTCCACACCTGCCATTTACTCAGGGAGCTGTTCTCACTCAGTCTGACGCCAAGCCCCACATACAAACAGTATGAGGTTTCCCAGATCCTGGTGCTCAGGGCCCCCAATGCACTCACTCCTTTACCAGTCGATGAGGTACCTACACGGTTATACATTCTCCAGAAACAGAGTGTCCTTGCCGACCTAAACTGGTAAATACATACTCTCCCAAGCAAAGACCATCTGCACTCTGATTCCCTGATCTGATTCTCTCTGAGTGACAGTTTGCAGACAACAACAGAATCCACGAAACTCCATTGAATGAGTCAGCATAAAAGATAAAAGCTTCATTCTCTCAAAATGGAAACTCCCCAATTCCTGCCACTTAAAAATATTAAAGTAAAGAGCATTCCAAATGAAGGCATTGATGAGGTGACCTCTAGCCAGTCCTGTAGATCTGGAGGTTACCAGTTGCACGGAGAGTGCTTTCTACCAGAGCAGCAGCAGGTCAGTGTCAGGCACACAGACAAAATGGACAAATAGATTCACATCTGAGTTCACATCTCCCAGCCTGGGAATCTGAAGCTGTGCTCATCAATTCTGATAAAGATCTCCAGAATTAGGACATCACAATCAGCTGTGGCAAACTGAGGCTTTGAGAGTTGATGCTTATAAAGGAGGTCACAGAGCTAAGGAGGATTTTAGGGACTTGAAGAAGGGACTTGTGAGCACTTGCGTGTTGTAGGGACTTGAAGAACTTACCAAAGAGAGAAGGTCTAAGACTGGACGATTCTGCAGGAAACCTTCACAGATTAGAGTAGGATAAAAGGTCAGCACGACATCGAGAGCTGAAGGGCCTGCACTGTGTTGTACTGTTCCACGTTATAAATAGGGAGGGCTACAATGGCAGGAAGAGGTTTCGGAAAGTTGGAGAGGATGGGATCTGAATGAAGAGACACAAATAGGAACGTTTGCTGGGAGTGTCGGAGGTAACATATAAAGCAATGGTCTGATCTGGAGCAGATGATCCAGACTGGAAGGTTGTGGGGACTGGAGGTGTGTTTCAAAGGAGGGAGGACCATGGCGCCACAGGAGATTACAGAAATGTGGAGAGCTGTAAGACATACAGGAATTCATGGAGAATAGGAAGTTTGGGGGATGGAGCAGTTTACAGGGATACGTATGTTGTTAGTTTGCGATGATTTATACAGACAGGGATTGTTTAGGGAACCTAGCAGATGACAGATAAATACAGTTGTACAGACTGGAAGAACAAACAGATTTACGGATGGTAGTAATGACTGAAGATGTTGGTAGATAGAGGAAGGCTTAGGTTCTGGAGGGTATGGACATATTTAGACATGGAGGTGTGGAGTTAGCGAGATGTTCCTGGAGATAAGGATAGCAATTTTGTTTGGAGACAGATTCACAGATAAGGGAGCTTTAGTAACCTCCTCCAGTTTGGTCAAAGTGGGAAGGGTTGGAGGGGAGGGTGCAGTTCACACAGACAGGAGTGTAAGAGCAGGAGAAGGTTATAGAGATCGGTAGATGGATGGAGAGACTGGAGGAGCTTACATTGACAGAGGGTGTGCTAACGACGGGTGGATGTTACACAGATGGTGAGTCTTATAGGAACTGAATCAGGAGAGTCACAGGGATTGGACTGGGTTCTACAGATCGGCAATGGGGCAGAGAACTGCGAAGAATTTAGTGTTCTGACTGATTGATTGTGTCTTTATGGCTCGAAGAGGTTAGGTAGATATGGAAATGTTAAACCCAATGTATACCATCATCAGACCAGAGCCTCAATATGCCTCATCCGCCAGGGATCCCTAAACCTGCCAGCTTTTCCCTTCACTCTCACAGGGACACACTGGCCCTGGATTCTTGAGATAACACTTTTCAAAGCCTCCCATTTTCCAGTAATTCCTTTTCTTTCAAACAGACTCACCCAATTGATAGTAGCATGATGTGGATGAGCCTGCGTTGGACTGGGGTCGACAATGTTAAAAATCACACAACACCAGCTGACAGTCCAGCAGGTTTATCTTATCTGGAGGCACGAGCTTTCAGAGCAGTGCTTCTTCACCAGGCGGTTGTGCAGCACAATCATAAGACACAGAATTTATAGCAACAGGATAGCAGTGTCAGGAAATGTAATATCAAATAAATTTAATTTCAGCCTTTCATCTTTTAGGACGATCACCTGTGTTTCGAAATAAACCTGTTGGACAATAACCTGGTGTTGTGTGGTTTTTAATTCAGCGAATCGACCTCTACTCGATCCTACCCAATAGTCCCAAACCTGGCCCTGCTCCAGTTTCACACCTTAATCTGTGAACCTGTCTGATCTTTTCCCATAGCCATTTTAAAACAAAGACAGTTGTGGTCAGTGGACCCAAAGTGCTCTCCAACTGACACTTTAGTCACTTGCCTGACCTCGTTTTCTGAGGTCCAGTGTTGCACCCGCTGGAGTAGAGTGGGGGCCGTCGACATCTTAATTTAGGAAACTTTATTGAACATATTTGACAAACTGCATTCTGTACGGACCTACTCTCTGGGTGGCCCAGCCAATACAGAAGAAATTATAATCTCCAACCAATACGACTCTATTATTCCGACTGTTATCCACAATCTCTCTCCACACCTGCTCCTTTACTACCCGATGGCTATTTTGGAGTGTGTAATACAGTCCCAAAAGAGTGCCCACCCCCTTTATGTTTCTACGTTCTAAACACGTGGCCGCATGTGATGACCACTTAAGAGTATCCTCTCGAAGCTCTGTTGTTATGTCCTCCCTTATCAAAAGGACAACTCCCCCTCCTCACTTACTTGTCCTTCTGTCCTGCCTGTCGCTTCTATATCCTGGAACACTGAGCTGCCAGTCCTGCCCTTCTCTCAGCCATGTTTCTGTTATGGCTATAATATCCCAGTCCCCAGAGCTAATCCGTGTTCTGAGCTCGTCTGCCTTACCAGTCAGGCCTTGTGTGTTTAAATAAATGCCATTTAAACCAGAAGTCTTTTCCCTCCCTTGACTGTGCCCCTGGATATCCTGAATAGTAAACTTGCTCTCGATGGCTGATGTATTTTCCTCTCAGCATTCAATGGTCCCTCACTTATTCAGAGACCCTGCCAAACTTGTTTAAACCTTCCAGGTTAAGACTACCAAATCTTCCCGCAGTGGCACTGGTGCCCCTCTGATTCAAGTCCATTCCGTCCCCCTTTTACAGGTCACCTCTACCCAAAAAGAGGTCCCAATGATGCAAAAACCCTGCCCCCGACACCAGCACCTCAGCCGCACATCCATCCGGCCTATTTATCTATGTCTATCCTCACTGGGGCAGGTGGCACTGGGAGTAATCTGGAGACTACTACTCTTGAGATCCTGCTTTTTAACTTCTTACCTCACGCCTGATATTCATTTCACAGGACCCCATCCCTTTGTCTACCTCTGTCATGTTGTTCGACGTGCACAATAACATCTGGCTGTTCACCTTCCCCTTCAGAATTTTCTGCAACCGCTCAGAGACAGCCTTGACCCTGGAACCCGGGAGGCAGCATACCATCCTGGGTCCCTTCTGCATCCACACAGTTTCCTCTCTGTCCACCTCACAAGAGCGCCTGCTATCATTACTGCTAACTTTAGACAGGATCTGACAAATATAGACTGGGAGGAACGACCTGCAGTTGGGGCAATATTTGCAAAGTGGAGTATTTTTAAGTGATACAATGAGAATCCATGGCCAGTGTGTTCATGATGAGGTAATGGCCAATACAGTATGTCTAGCAATTAATGATCATGTGATATTGCAAGTTTGATAAAGAAAACAGTACAATAAACACTGGCGGAGCCATTCACAAATATAGAGTGGGCAAAGGATATCTCAAAAGTGAGGGTCAAACAGAGGTCACAAAATATGCTTGGCAGATACTGTTAAGGAAATTCACAAAGTATTTTACCAGTACAGTTAGAGTCAGAGGATTACTTGGGAAAGAGTGGGGCCTGTTAGAAACCAAAGGGGCAATATGTTCATGAAGCCAGAGGAAGTCAGTGAGGTCTTCAATGAATACTTCCCATCTATATTCACACAGGAGAAGGACATTGTAACCAGGGACTTCAGTTGGGATGGTGAGGTTCGAGAACACAGTAAGATCAATAAGGAGGAGATATTAAATGTTTTCACCAACATAAAGATGGAGAAATCCCCAGTGCAATGAAATGTATCCCAGACCGCTATAGGAGGGAAAGGAGGAGATTGCTGAGGCACTGGTGGATATATTTAATACTTTGCTGGCCACAGGTGAAGTGCCGAATGACTGCAGGATAGTTAATGTGGTTCTTTAGTTCAGAAAGGGCGGCAGGGATAGGCCAGGTAATTACAGAGCAGGTAGCCTGACAGCAGGGGGAGGGAAATTATTGGAAACAATTCTGAGGGAGAGTTTGAATTAATAATTAAAAAGGCAGAGATTGATTAGGGATAGTCATCACGGATTTGGCAGAGGAAGATCCTGTCCGATGAATTCAGCGAAGTTTTCTTTGGAATTACGATTAAAAATATTGATGAGGGCCGGGCAGATGATGTGGGTTACATGGAGTTCAGTAAGGCATTTGACAAGGTCCCATATGGAAGGCTGGTCCAAAAGGGAAGAGCCCATGGGTTCCAAGGCAAGTTGGGAAATCGGATCCATAATTAGTGGAGGGTTGGTTTTGTGATTGAAAACCTTTGCCCAGCGGTGGCACCACAATAATCTGTACAAGAACTATCGTTGTTTATTATGTACATTAATAACTCGGATGTGGGTGTTATCCACAGTGAGGCGGTTGGTATCAGGCTGCAGTCTGCAGGTTGAGGCTAGGACAAAGTTTCAACAGAGTCATTTCGATCGATAAGCTAGGCAAGAGCACAGCAGAAAATGAGGGAAAAGTGATTAATTAAGCTGAATTAACTTTGATGTAAAAGGCCTGACAGGTAAGGCAGATGAATGAACGGCATGGAAAGAACATCGGACTGGGAAATCACAGGAATTACAGAAACACAGCTGAGGGAGGGACAGGGCAGGCAGTTCAAAGATCCCACGGTCAGATGCTGCAGGAAGGATAGAAGGGGAGGCAAGAGAGGAGTGGGAGTGGAGCTTTTGATCAGTGAAATCATTACTGCAGGACTGAGAGACGATATTCCTGGTGGACACCCGGTGTATCTATGTTAGTGGAACTGAAACATGAGAATGAGTCATCACTTTGATATGACTGCATGAGAGGCCACCAATGGTCAGAGGGAACTTGATCTCAGATATCTGTAAGAATGATAGCGTTGTAATGGATGGCGATTTTAACTCTCCAAACCGAGACTGGGACCACCGTAATCCTTACAGCTTGGATGGAAGGAATTTATTCAGTATGATCAAGAAAACTGTCTCAGTCAATATGGAAATGGTCTAACTGCAGGGAGGCATAAAAGCTGACCTCCCTTTGGGAAACAAGGTACGGAAGTGGACTGAGGTGTTCGTGGGGCAAGATTTTGGCAAAGTGACCACAATTCTATTAGTTTTTTAAAAAGGGTGTGGAAATGGACAGCCCTGGTCCACAAGTTAATGATCAAAATAGGCCTTGCCTTAATCCAGAAGATATTAGTCAAGAGCTTTTAACAATTGAATGTGGAAGCTATTTGCCGGTAAAGGGACGTCAGGCAGTTGCGAAGATTTCAAAAGAGACATAAAATTATAGTTCAGGGCCAGCATATTCCTGTTAGTGTGAAGGATTATGCTGATACTAATAGTAAACACTGGATGGCTGGAGTTACTGAGGTTCTGGCCAAAACAGAAGGGGGCACATGTCAGATATAGCCAGCTGGATAAAGTAAATCTCTTGAAAAACATTGTGGGTGGAGTAATACACTTGAGAGGGAAATCAGAAAGGCCCAAATGGGACCTGAGAGACGTTTGGCAGATAAGGCTCTTGAAAATTCAAAGAGATTCTACAAGTATATTAACAACAGAAGATTAACTCGGGACTGAATGTGACGCCTTAAAGATCAATGAAGCCGTTCATATGTGGAACCACAGGAGATGGGTGATATCGTAAAAACAATTCACGTCAGAACCTACTGTGGAGAAACACGTGGGAAGTCAGGGAAATGAACAGTGATGTCCTCAAAAAGAGTTCACATTGGAGAACAGGAGGAGCTAGAGGTATTAAAACACATAAAATGTATAGAACTCCCTGGGCACTAATCACGTATATCCCAGGACATTGTGGGAGGTTAGGGAAGAAATTTCGGGGCCCCTTAAAGAGATATTTCTATCACTGACAGCTACAGGCGATGAGCTGGAGGATGGTAATGTTGTGCCGGTATTTAAGAAAGGCTGTGAGGGAAAGCCAGGGACATAAAGACTACTTATCTTGATGTCACTTGCAGATGACGTTAAAGTCAGTGGAGTAGTGGACAGTGTGGAAGAATGTTGCAGGTTGCACGGGGACTTAGGTAAACTGCAGAACTGGGCTGAGAGATTGCAAATGGAGTTCAATGCAGCTAAATGTGAGGTGATTTTCTTTGGGAAGAATATCAGGAATGCAGAATACTGTGTCAATGGAAAGATTCTTGCCAGTGTGGTTGTGCAGAGGAATCTAGGGGTCCATGTGTATAGATTCGTGAAAGTTGCCACCCAGGTTGATAGTGCTGTAAAGTAGGCATCCGGTGTGTTAGGTTTTATTGGCAGAGGGATTGAATTCCGGAGCTGTAATGTTGTGCTGCAACTATACAAAATGCTAGTGCAGCCACATTTCGAATACTGTGTACAGTTCTGGTGGCCCCATTACAGGAAGGATGTGGAAGCATTGAGAGTTACCAGGATGTTGCCTGGTCTGGAGGGAAGGTCTTATGAGGAAAGGCTGAAAGATTTGGGTCTGTTCTAATTGTAAAGAAGAAGGCTGGGGGCGTATTTGATAGAGGCATACAAGATGATCAGAGGATTAGATAGGGTAGACAGTGAAAGTCTTTTTTCCTACAAAGCTTGTCAGATTGTACGAGGGGGCAGAGGTACAAATTGAGGGGTGATAGATTTAAGATAGATACCAAAGGCAGGTTCTTTACTCAGAGAGTGGTAAGGGCGTGGAATGTCCTGCCTGCCAAAGTAGTTAACTCAGCCGCATTAGGGAGATGTAAACAATACTTGGTTTAGCACATGGATGATGATGGGATAGTGTGTGTGTGTGTGTGTGTGTGTGGGGGGGGGGGGGGGAGGGGGGGATGGGCTTTGATTAGTTCATAGGTCGGTGCAATATCGAGGGCGGAAGGGACTGTACTGCGCTGTACTATTCTATGTTCGATGTCATTGGTGTGAATGTTGTTAGAAGCGACTCCACGGAACAGGAGTAACATGCATTTGGAAAGGCAAGGATAGATTAGAGATAGTAAGCTCAGTTTTGTGCATACAAAGCAGTGTCTCTCAAACTTGACTGAGTTCGTCAAAGAGGTGAAAAGAAGATAGATGAAACCAGAGCAGTTGATGTTCTCTATCCTGACTTCCATCAAGGTCTTTGACAGAGTTTAGCGTGGTGCACTGGTAGATAAGGTTAGGTAACATGGGATCTGGGTGAGTGAGCCAAACGAATGCAAAATGGGCTTGACAGTAGGAGGCACAGGGTGTGGTAGAGGATTGTTGTGCAGATTGGAGGCCTCTGAACAGCAGTGTGCCCTAAGGATTGGTGCTGGGTCCACATGTGCATTATTTACATAAATGAAAAATTATGAATCATTGTTAGTAGGTTTGTAGATAACAAAATTGTGTTATAGTGGGCAGTGAATGCAGTTACTGACGGGGATCTTGATCAACTGGGCCAATGGGTCAAAGAATGAAAGATGGATTTCAATTGAGGTGATGCATTTTGTTAAGACAAACCTGGGAGGACTAACACAGTTAATGGTAGGGCCCTGGGCAGTGTTGTCGAACAGAAAGAGCCCGAGGGGTACAGTTACATTGTTCCTAGGACGTTGCGTCACAGGTGGACAGGATGGTGAAAGCAGCATTTGGCTCACTTACCCTCAAGGGTCAGAGCATTGAGTACATGAGTTGGTACATCATGATATGGCTGTACAAGACATTGCTGGGTCTTCAGTTGGAGTACTGCGTAGAATTCTGATCATCCCGATTTAGGAAGCATTTTCTGAAACTGGAAATGGAGCAAACATTGACAAAATGTTACTTATAATGGAGGGTTTGACTCAAGGAAATTATCTCAACCTGGATAACCTGAAAAGCAAAACCGGGGAAATTAGGTAGATTTGGCAGTAAGATGAAGGGCAAACTAAAGAGATTCTGCAGCATGCAAGTACAAAAAAGCAACTGTAGAGACAATAGAGCTCCTCAAAGATCAATAAGGCCATCCATGTGTGCAACCAAAGAAGATGGGCAAATGTCAAACTGAATATTTCATGTCAGAACGTTTTGTGGACAAACATTAGGTCAGAAAGGGAAAGAAACAGTGAAATCTTGAAAAAAGTTGTTATTACAGAAGTGGTGCTGGAGATCTTAAAACACAAAGATAGAGAATGCCCTCGGTCTTGTACGAGTGAATCTCAGCAAATTGTGGCAAAACAGTGGCAGGGACACGAGCAGAAATATTTATATATTGTCCTTCGTATTTCCATTGGGTGTAGGTCGCTGAGGGCTCACCTTATAAAGGTTTATAAAACCATGAGGTGTAGATGTAAGGTGAATAGCCAAGGTCTCTACCCCAGACTAGAGGAGTCTATAACTAGAAATCACAAATATGAAGTGAGAGAGTAAATACTTCTCACACAGAGGATGGTGCTTGTATTAAATGAGCTGCCAGAGAAGTGGGAGAGAAAAGTACAATGACAACATGGAAAAGACATTTGGGGGGGGGGGGGTACATGGAGAGGAGAAGGTTTGAAGGAATATGGGTCAAAGACATGCAAATCGATTCGTTCAGGAACGGTGGTCAACATGGACTGGTTGGACTAAAGGTTCTGCTTCCGTGCTACACAACTCTGTCATTGGAGGAGGAGACTACTGAGATAAGGCATGTGAAGAGACTGAAGCAAGTTACAGAGATACAACTGGTAGTCTGGAATGCAGCACATTTCAAATATGTGGAGGGACTGTCCGGAAGGGAGGAGGTTAGCGAGGTAGGAACTGTTATAGGAGTTACAAATCATCGAAGACACTAGTCCCAAAGAAATGACGTAGGTACAATGTTGCACGGACAGAACAGTACAGAACGATCCAGGCAGCATTCCCAGCCTCGCATGGGAGGCCTACTTTCCCCTCTGATGTAATGATGCTCACGAAGACAGCACATACCTGGATTGATATCTGTGACTCTCCCTGTGCTATCTTAGTACAACAGAAAATAGAGGTGATGATTGATCCTTGGGTGTGTCTGTACAGTGCTCCCGCTCCAACACTGTATCGATGTCATGTCTTATTAGGCAATGTTTGGAGCCCGCTCGTTGCTCTCTGTTCTTTTCACTGTGAGAGATTTTGCTTAGTGCAGGATTTATTGAAGGTGCCAGATCTCCCTTCCCTTTGACTCTCTGGCTGACCAACCATCTTCAATGAGTTGATGGAAGAGACACCAAGCAGTTGGGAGTCAGGACGACCCGCAGGAGACAGAGAAATAGAAAGCATGCCTAATTGAACTGATGCAGTGGGAATTACATATGTAGAACGATACTGTGTCCTAGAGAGGTCCGGAAAAACCCAGTCTCCATCCCTGGCCTGTGCTGTTGCGTCTCTCTGGAGTGGAACATAGAAACATAGAAACATAGAAACATAGAAACATAGAAACATAGAAACATAGAAACATAGAAACATAGAAACATAGAAACATAGAAACATAGAAACATAGAAACATAGAAACATAGAAACATAGAAACATAGAAACATAGAAACATAGAAACATAGAAACATAGAAACATAGAAACATAGAAACATAGAAACATAGAAACATAGAAACATAGAAACATAGAAACATAGAAACATAGAAACATAGAAACATAGAAACATAGAAACATAGAAACATAGAAACATAGAAACATAGAAACATAGAAACATAGAAACATAGAAACATAGAAACATAGAAACATAGAAACATAGAAACATAGAAACATAGAAACATAGAAACATAGAAACATAGAAACATAGAAACATAGAAACATAGAAACATAGAAACATAGAAACATAGAAACATAGAAACATAGAAACATAGAAACATAGAAACATAGAAACATAGAAACATAGAAACATAGAAACATAGAAACATAGAAACATAGAAACATAGAAACATAGAAACATAGAAACATAGAAACATAGAAACATAGAAACATAGAAACATAGAAACATAGAAACATAGAAACATAGAAACATAGAAACATAGAAACATAGAAACATAGAAACATAGAAACATAGAAACATAGAAACATAGAAACATAGAAACATAGAAACATAGAAACATAGAAACATAGAAACATAGAAACATAGAAACATAGAAACATAGAAACATAGAAACATAGAAACATAGAAACATAGAAACATAGAAACATAGAAACATAGAAACATAGAAACATAGAAACATAGAAACATAGAAACATAGAAACATAGAAACATAGAAACATAGAAACATAGAAACATAGAAACATAGAAACATAGAAACATAGAAACATAGAAACATAGAAACATAGAAACATAGAAACATAGAAACATAGAAACATAGAAACATAGAAACATAGAAACATAGAAACATAGAAACATAGAAACATAGAAACATAGAAACATAGAAACATAGAAACATAGAAACATAGAAACATAGAAACATAGAAACATAGAAACATAGAAACATAGAAACATAGAAACATAGAAACATAGAAACATAGAAACATAGAAACATAGAAACATAGAAACATAGAAACATAGAAACATAGAAACATAGAAACATAGAAACATAGAAACATAGAAACATAGAAACATAGAAACATAGAAACATAGAAACATAGAAACATAGAAACATAGAAACATAGAAACATAGAAACATAGAAACATAGAAACATAGAAACATAGAAACATAGAAACATAGAAACATAGAAACATAGAAACATAGAAACATAGAAACATAGAAACATAGAAACATAGAAACATAGAAACATAGAAACATAGAAACATAGAAACATAGAAACATAGAAACATAGAAACATAGAAACATAGAAACATAGAAACATAGAAACATAGAAACATAGAAACATAGAAACATAGAAACATAGAAACATAGAAACATAGAAACATAGAAACATAGAAACATAGAAACATAGAAACATAGAAACATAGAAACATAGAAACATAGAAACATAGAAACATAGAAACATAGAAACATAGAAACATAGAAACATAGAAACATAGAAACATAGAAACATAGAAACATAGAAACATAGAAACATAGAAACATAGAAACATAGAAACATAGAAACATAGAAACATAGAAACATAGAAACATAGAAACATAGAAACATAGAAACATAGAAACATAGAAACATAGAAACATAGAAACATAGAAACATAGAAACATAGAAACATAGAAACATAGAAACATAGAAACATAGAAACATAGAAACATAGAAACATAGAAACATAGAAACATAGAAACATAGAAACATAGAAACATAGAAACATAGAAACATAGAAACATAGAAACATAGAAACATAGAAACATAGAAACATAGAAACATAGAAACATAGAAACATAGAAACATAGAAACATAGAAACATAGAAACATAGAAACATAGAAACATAGAAACATAGAAACATAGAAACATAGAAACATAGAAACATAGAAACATAGAAACATAGAAACATAGAAACATAGAAACATAGAAACATAGAAACATAGAAACATAGAAACATAGAAACATAGAAACATAGAAACATAGAAACATAGAAACATAGAAACATAGAAACATAGAAACATAGAAACATAGAAACATAGAAACATAGAAACATAGAAACATAGAAACATAGAAACATAGAAACATAGAAACATAGAAACATAGAAACATAGAAACATAGAAACATAGAAACATAGAAACATAGAAACATAGAAACATAGAAACATAGAAACATAGAAACATAGAAACATAGAAACATAGAAACATAGAAACATAGAAACATAGAAACATAGAAACATAGAAACATAGAAACATAGAAACATAGAAACATAGAAACATAGAAACATAGAAACATAGAAACATAGAAACATAGAAACATAGAAACATAGAAACATAGAAACATAGAAACATAGAAACATAGAAACATAGAAACATAGAAACATAGAAACATAGAAACATAGAAACATAGAAACATAGAAACATAGAAACATAGAAACATAGAAACATAGAAACATAGAAACATAGAAACATAGAAACATAGAAACATAGAAACATAGAAACATAGAAACATAGAAACATAGAAACATAGAAACATAGAAACATAGAAACATAGAAACATAGAAACATAGAAACATAGAAACATAGAAACATAGAAACATAGAAACATAGAAACATAGAAACATAGAAACATAGAAACATAGAAACATAGAAACATAGAAACATAGAAACATAGAAACATAGAAACATAGAAACATAGAAACATAGAAACATAGAAACATAGAAACATAGAAACATAGAAACATAGAAACATAGAAACATAGAAACATAGAAACATAGAAACATAGAAACATAGAAACATAGAAACATAGAAACATAGAAACATAGAAACATAGAAACATAGAAACATAGAAACATAGAAACATAGAAACATAGAAACATAGAAACATAGAAACATAGAAACATAGAAACATAGAAACATAGAAACATAGAAACATAGAAACATAGAAACATAGAAACATAGAAACATAGAAACATAGAAACATAGAAACATAGAAACATAGAAACATAGAAACATAGAAACATAGAAACATAGAAACATAGAAACATAGAAACATAGAAACATAGAAACATAGAAACATAGAAACATAGAAACATAGAAACATAGAAACATAGAAACATAGAAACATAGAAACATAGAAACATAGAAACATAGAAACATAGAAACATAGAAACATAGAAACATAGAAACATAGAAACATAGAAACATAGAAACATAGAAACATAGAAACATAGAAACATAGAAACATAGAAACATAGAAACATAGAAACATAGAAACATAGAAACATAGAAACATAGAAACATAGAAACATAGAAACATAGAAACATAGAAACATAGAAACATAGAAACATAGAAACATAGAAACATAGAAACATAGAAACATAGAAACATAGAAACATAGAAACATAGAAACATAGAAACATAGAAACATAGAAACATAGAAACATAGAAACATAGAAACATAGAAACATAGAAACATAGAAACATAGAAACATAGAAACATAGAAACATAGAAACATAGAAACATAGAAACATAGAAACATAGAAACATAGAAACATAGAAACATAGAAACATAGAAACATAGAAACATAGAAACATAGAAACATAGAAACATAGAAACATAGAAACATAGAAACATAGAAACATAGAAACATAGAAACATAGAAACATAGAAACATAGAAACATAGAAACATAGAAACATAGAAACATAGAAACATAGAAACATAGAAACATAGAAACATAGAAACATAGAAACATAGAAACATAGAAACATAGAAACATAGAAACATAGAAACATAGAAACATAGAAACATAGAAACATAGAAACATAGAAACATAGAAACATAGAAACATAGAAACATAGAAACATAGAAACATAGAAACATAGAAACATAGAAACATAGAAACATAGAAACATAGAAACATAGAAACATAGAAACATAGAAACATAGAAACATAGAAACATAGAAACATAGAAACATAGAAACATAGAAACATAGAAACATAGAAACATAGAAACATAGAAACATAGAAAATAGAAACATAGAAACATAGAAACATAGAAACATAGAAACATAGAAACATAGAAACATAGAAACATAGAAACATAGAAACATAGAAACATAGAAACATAGAAACATAGAAACATAGAAACATAGAAACATAGAAACATAGAAACATAGAAACATAGAAACATAGAAACATAGAAACATAGAAACATAGAAACATAGAAACATAGAAACATAGAAACATAGAAACATAGAAACATAGAAACATAGAAACATAGAAACATAGAAACATAGAAACATAGAAACATAGAAACATAGAAACATAGAAACATAGAAACATAGAAACATAGAAACATAGAAACATAGAAACATAGAAACATAGAAACATAGAAACATAGAAACATAGAAACATAGAAACATAGAAACATAGAAACATAGAAACATAGAAACATAGAAACATAGAAACATAGAAACATAGAAACATAGAAACATAGAAACATAGAAACATAGAAACATAGAAACATAGAAACATAGAAACATAGAAACATAGAAACATAGAAACATAGAAACATAGAAACATAGAAACATAGAAACATAGAAACATAGAAACATAGAAACATAGAAACATAGAAACATAGAAACATAGAAACATAGAAACATAGAAACATAGAAACATAGAAACATAGAAACATAGAAACATAGAAACATAGAAACATAGAAACATAGAAACATAGAAACATAGAAACATAGAAACATAGAAACATAGAAACATAGAAACATAGAAACATAGAAACATAGAAACATAGAAACATAGAAACATAGAAACATAGAAACATAGAAACATAGAAACATAGAAACATAGAAACATAGAAACATAGAAACATAGAAACATAGAAACATAGAAACATAGAAACATAGAAACATAGAAACATAGAAACATAGAAACATAGAAACATAGAAACATAGAAACATAGAAACATAGAAACATAGAAACATAGAAACATAGAAACATAGAAACATAGAAACATAGAAACATAGAAACATAGAAACATAGAAACATAGAAACATAGAAACATAGAAACATAGAAACATAGAAACATAGAAACATAGAAACATAGAAACATAGAAACATAGAAACATAGAAACATAGAAACATAGAAACATAGAAACATAGAAACATAGAAACATAGAAACATAGAAACATAGAAACATAGAAACATAGAAACATAGAAACATAGAAACATAGAAACATAGAAACATAGAAACATAGAAACATAGAAACATAGAAACATAGAAACATAGAAACATAGAAACATAGAAACATAGAAACATAGAAACATAGAAACATAGAAACATAGAAACATAGAAACATAGAAACATAGAAACATAGAAACATAGAAACATAGAAACATAGAAACATAGAAACATAGAAACATAGAAACATAGAAACATAGAAACATAGAAACATAGAAACATAGAAACATAGAAACATAGAAACATAGAAACATAGAAACATAGAAACATAGAAACATAGAAACATAGAAACATAGAAACATAGAAACATAGAAACATAGAAACATAGAAACATAGAAACATAGAAACATAGAAACATAGAAACATAGAAACATAGAAACATAGAAACATAGAAACATAGAAACATAGAAACATAGAAACATAGAAACATAGAAACATAGAAACATAGAAACATAGAAACATAGAAACATAGAAACATAGAAACATAGAAACATAGAAACATAGAAACATAGAAACATAGAAACATAGAAACATAGAAACATAGAAACATAGAAACATAGAAACATAGAAACATAGAAACATAGAAACATAGAAACATAGAAACATAGAAACATAGAAACATAGAAACATAGAAACATAGAAACATAGAAACATAGAAACATAGAAACATAGAAACATAGAAACATAGAAACATAGAAACATAGAAACATAGAAACATAGAAACATAGAAACATAGAAACATAGAAACATAGAAACATAGAAACATAGAAACATAGAAACATAGAAACATAGAAACATAGAAACATAGAAACATAGAAACATAGAAACATAGAAACATAGAAACATAGAAACATAGAAACATAGAAACATAGAAACATAGAAACATAGAAACATAGAAACATAGAAACATAGAAACATAGAAACATAGAAACATAGAAACATAGAAACATAGAAACATAGAAACATAGAAACATAGAAACATAGAAACATAGAAACATAGAAACATAGAAACATAGAAACATAGAAACATAGAAACATAGAAACATAGAAACATAGAAACATAGAAACATAGAAACATAGAAACATAGAAACATAGAAACATAGAAACATAGAAACATAGAAACATAGAAACATAGAAACATAGAAACATAGAAACATAGAAACATAGAAACATAGAAACATAGAAACATAGAAACATAGAAACATAGAAACATAGAAACATAGAAACATAGAAACATAGAAACATAGAAACATAGAAACATAGAAACATAGAAACATAGAAACATAGAAACATAGAAACATAGAAACATAGAAACATAGAAACATAGAAACATAGAAACATAGAAACATAGAAACATAGAAACATAGAAACATAGAAACATAGAAACATAGAAACATAGAAACATAGAAACATAGAAACATAGAAACATAGAAACATAGAAACATAGAAACATCATAGAAACATAGAAACATAGAAACATAGAAACATAGAAACATAGAAACATAGAAACATAGAAACATAGAAACATAGAAACATAGAAACATAGAAACATAGAAACATAGAAACATAGAAACATAGAAACATAGAAACATAGAAACATAGAAACATAGAAACATAGAAACATAGAAACATAGAAACATAGAAACATAGAAACATAGAAACATAGAAACATAGAAACATAGAAACATAGAAACATAGAAAACATAGAAACATAGAAACATAGAAACATAGAAACATAGAAACATAGAAACATAGAAACATAGAAACATAGAAACATAGAAACATAGAAACATAGAAACATAGAAACATAGAAACATAGAAACATAGAAACATAGAAACATAGAAACATAGAAACATAGAAACATAGAAACATAGAAACATAGAAACATAGAAACATAGAAACATAGAAACATAGAAACATAGAAACATAGAAACATAGAAACATAGAAACATAGAAACATAGAAACATAGAAACATAGAAACATAGAAACATAGAAACATAGAAACATAGAAACATAGAAACATAGAAACATAGAACATAGAAACATAGAAACATAGAAACATAGAAAACATAGAAACATAGAAACATAGAAACATAGAAACATAGAAACATAGAAACATAGAAACATAGAAACATAGAAACATAGAAACATAGAAAACATAGAAACATAGAAACATAGAAACATAGAAACATAGAAACATAGAAAACATAGAAACATAGAAACATAGAAACATAGAAACATAGAAACATAGAAACATAGAAACATAGAAACATAGAAACATAGAAACATAGAAACATAGAAACATAGAAACATAGAAACATAGAAACATAGAAACATAGAAACATAGAAACATAGAAACATAGAAACATAGAAACATAGAAACATAGAAACATAGAAACATAGAAACATAGAAACATAGAAACATAGAAACATAGAAACATAGAAACATAGAAACATAGAAACATAGAAACATAGAAACATAGAAACATAGAAACATAGAAACATAGAAACATAGAAACATAGAAACATAGAAACATAGAAACATAGAAACATAGAAACATAGAAACATAGAAACATAGAAACATAGAAACATAGAAACATAGAAACATAGAAACATAGAAACATAGAAACATAGAAACATAAGAAACATAGAAACATAGAAACATAGAAACATAGAAACATAGAAACATAGAAACATAGAAACATAGAAACATAGAAACATAGAAACATAGAAACATAGAAACATAGAAAACATAGAAAACATAGAAACATAGAAACATAGAAACATAGAAACATAGAAACATAGAAACATAGAAACATAGAACATAGGAAACATAGAAACATAGAAACATAGAAACATAGAAACATAGAAACATAGAAACATAGAAACATAGAAACATAGAAACATAGAAACATAGAAACATAGAAACATAGAAACATAGAAACATAGAAACATAGAAACATAGAAACATAGAAACATAGAAACATAGAAACATAGAAACATAGAAACATAGAAACATAGAAACATAGAAACATAGAAACATAGAAACATAGAAACATAGAAACATAGAAACATAGAAACATAGAAACATAGAAACATAGAACATAGAAACATAGAAACATAGAAACATAGAAACATAGAAACATAGAAACATAGAAACATAGAAACATAGAAACATAGCAACATAGAAACATAGAAACATAGAAACATAGAAACATAGAAACATAGAAACATAGAAACATAGAAACATAGAAACATAGAAACATAGAAACATAGAAACATAGAAACATAGAAACATAGAAACATAGAAACATAGAAACATAGAAACATAGAAACATAGAAACATAGAAACATAGAACATAGAAAACATAGAAACATAGAAACATAGAAACATAGAAACATAGAACATAGAAACATAGAAACATAGAAACATAGAAACATAGAAACATAGAAACATAGAAACATAGAAACATAGAAACATAGAAACATAGAAACATAGAACATAGAACATAGAAACATAGAAACATAGAAACATAGAAACATAGAAACATAGAAACATAGAAACATAGAAACATAGAAACATAGAAAACATAGAAACATAGAAACATAGAAACATAGAAACATAGAAACATAGAAACATAGAAACATAGAAACATAGAAACATAGAAACATAGAAACATAGAAACATAGAAACATAGAAACATAGAAACATAGAAACATAGAAACATAGAAACATAGAAACATAGAAACTAGAAACATAGAAACATAGAAACATAGAAACATAGAAACATAGAAACATAGAAACATAGAAACATAGAAACATAGAAACATAGAACATAGAAACATAGAAACATAGAAACATAGAAACATAGAAACATAGAAACATAGAAACATAGAAACATAGAAACATAGAAACATAGAAACATAGAAACATAGAAACATAGAACATAGAAACATAGAAACATAGAAACATAGAAACATAGAAACATAGAAACATAGAAACATAGAAACATAGAAACATAGAAACATAGAAACATAGAAACATAGAAACATAGAAACATTAGAAACATAGAAACATAGAAACATAGAAACATAGAAACATAGAAACATAGAAACATAGAAACATAGAAACATAGAAACATAGAAACATAGAAACATAGAAACATAGAAACATAGAAACATAGAAACATAGAAACATAGAAACATAGAAACATAGAAACATAGAAACATAGAAACATAGAAACATAGAAACATAGAAACATAGAAACATAGAAACATAGAAACATAGAAACATAGAAACATAGAAACATAGAAACATAGAAACATAGAAAACATAGAAACATAGAAACATAGAAACATAGAAACATAGAAACATAGAAACATAGAAACATAGAAACATAGAAACATAGAAACATAGAAACATAGAAACATAGAAACATAGAAACATAGAAACATAGAAACATAGAAACATAGAAACATAGAAACATAGAAACATAGAAACATAGAACAATAGAAACATAGAAACATAGAACATAGAAACATAGAAACATAGAAACATAGAAACATAGAAACATAGAAACATAGAAACATAGAAACATAGAAACATAGAAACATAGAAACATAGAAACATAGAAACATAGAAACATAGAAACATAGAAACATAGAAACATAGAAACATAGAAACCATAGAAACATAGAAACATAGAAACATAGAAACATAGAAACATAGAAAATAGAACATAGAAACATAGAAACATAGAAACATAGAAACATAGAAACATAGAAACATAGAAACATAGAAACATAGAAACATAGAAACATAGAACACTAGAAACATAGAAACATAGAAACATAGAAACATAGAAACATAGAAACATAGAAACATAGAAACATAGAAACATAGAAACATAGAAACATAGAAACATAGAAACATAGAAACATAGAAAGAACATAGAAACATAGAAACATAGAAACATAGAAACATAGAAACATAGAAACATAGAAACAAGAAACATAGAAACATAGAAACATAGAAACATAGAAACATAGAAACATAGAAACATAGAAACATAGAAACATAGAAACATAGAACAATAGAAACATAGAAACATAGAAACATAGAAACATAGAAACATAGAAACATAGAAACATAGAAACATAGAAACATAGAACATAGAACATAGAAACATAGAAACATAGAAACATAGAAACATAGAAAACATAGAAACATAGAAACATAGAAACATAGAAACATAGAAACATAGAAACATAGAAACATAGAAACATAGAAACATAGAAACATAGAAACATAGAAACATAGAAACATAGAAACATAGAAACATAGAAACATAGAAACATAGAAACATAGAAACATAGAAACATAGAAACATAGAAACATAGAAACATAGAAACATAGAAACATAGAAACATAGAAACATAGAAACATAGAAACATAGAAACATAGAAACATAGAAACATAGAAACATAGAAACATAGAAACATAGAAACATAGAAACATAGAAACATAGAAACATAGAAACATAGAAACATAGAAACATAGAAACATAGAAACATAGAAACATAGAAACATAGAAACATAGAAACATAGAAACATAGAAACATAGAAACATAGAAACATAGAAACATAGAAACATAGAAACATAGAAACATAGAAACATAGAAACATAGAAACATAGAAACATAGAAACATAGAAACATAGAAACATAGAAACATAGAAACATAGAAACATAGAAACATAGAAACATAGAAACATAGAAACATAGAAACATAGAAACATAGAAACATAGAAACATAGAAACATAGAAACATAGAAACATAGAAACATAGAAACATAGAAACATAGAAACATAGAAACATAGAAACATAGAAACATAGAAACATAGAAACATAGAAACATAGAAACATAGAAACATAGAAACATAGAAACATAGAAACATAGAAACATAGAAACATAGAAACATAGAAACATAGAAACATAGAAACATAGAAACATAGAAACATAGAAACATAGAAACATAGAAACATAGAAACATAGAAACATAGAAACATAGAAACATAGAAACATAGAAACATAGAAACATAGAAACATAGAAACATAGAAACATAGAAACATAGAAACATAGAAACATAGAAACATAGAAACATAGAAACATAGAAACATAGAAACATAGAAACATAGAAACATAGAAACATAGAAACATAGAAACATAGAAACATAGAAACATAGAAACATAGAAACATAGAAACATAGAAACATAGAAACATAGAAACATAGAAACATAGAAACATAGAAACATAGAAACATAGAAACATAGAAACATAGAAACATAGAAACATAGAAACATAGAAACATAGAAACATAGAAACATAGAAACATAGAAACATAGAAACATAGAAACATAGAAACATAGAAACATAGAAACATAGAAACATAGAAACATAGAAACATAGAAACATAGAAACATAGAAACATAGAAACATAGAAACATAGAAACATAGAAACATAGAAACATAGAAACATAGAAACATAGAAACATAGAAACATAGAAACATAGAAACATAGAAACATAGAAACATAGAAACATAGAAACATAGAAACATAGAAACATAGAAACATAGAAACATAGAAACATAGAAACATAGAAACATAGAAACATAGAAACATAGAAACATAGAAACATAGAAACATAGAAACATAGAAACATAGAAACATAGAAACATAGAAACATAGAAACATAGAAACATAGAAACATAGAAACATAGAAACATAGAAACATAGAAACATAGAAACATAGAAACATAGAAACATAGAAACATAGAAACATAGAAACATAGAAACATAGAAACATAGAAACATAGAAACATAGAAACATAGAAACATAGAAACATAGAAACATAGAAACATAGAAACATAGAAACATAGAAACATAGAAACATAGAAACATAGAAACATAGAAACATAGAAACATAGAAACATAGAAACATAGAAACATAGAAACATAGAAACATAGAAACATAGAAACATAGAAACATAGAAACATAGAAACATAGAAACATAGAAACATAGAAACATAGAAACATAGAAACATAGAAACATAGAAACATAGAAACATAGAAACATAGAAACATAGAAACATAGAAACATAGAAACATAGAAACATAGAAACATAGAAACATAGAAACATAGAAACATAGAAACATAGAAACATAGAAACATAGAAACATAGAAACATAGAAACATAGAAACATAGAAACATAGAAACATAGAAACATAGAAACATAGAAACATAGAAACATAGAAACATAGAAACATAGAAACATAGAAACATAGAAACATAGAAACATAGAAACATAGAAACATAGAAACATAGAAACATAGAAACATAGAAACATAGAAACATAGAAACATAGAAACATAGAAACATAGAAACATAGAAACATAGAAACATAGAAACATAGAAACATAGAAACATAGAAACATAGAAACATAGAAACATAGAAACATAGAAACATAGAAACATAGAAACATAGAAACATAGAAACATAGAAACATAGAAACATAGAAACATAGAAACATAGAAACATAGAAACATAGAAACATAGAAACATAGAAACATAGAAACATAGAAACATAGAAACATAGAAACATAGAAACATAGAAACATAGAAACATAGAAACATAGAAACATAGAAACATAGAAACATAGAAACATAGAAACATAGAAACATAGAAACATAGAAACATAGAAACATAGAAACATAGAAACATAGAAACATAGAAACATAGAAACATAGAAACATAGAAACATAGAAACATAGAAACATAGAAACATAGAAACATAGAAACATAGAAACATAGAAACATAGAAACATAGAAACATAGAAACATAGAAACATAGAAACATAGAAACATAGAAACATAGAAACATAGAAACATAGAAACATAGAAACATAGAAACATAGAAACATAGAAACATAGAAACATAGAAACATAGAAACATAGAAACATAGAAACATAGAAACATAGAAACATAGAAACATAGAAACATAGAAACATAGAAACATAGAAACATAGAAACATAGAAACATAGAAACATAGAAACATAGAAACATAGAAACATAGAAACATAGAAACATAGAAACATAGAAACATAGAAACATAGAAACATAGAAACATAGAAACATAGAAACATAGAAACATAGAAACATAGAAACATAGAAACATAGAAACATAGAAACATAGAAACATAGAAACATAGAAACATAGAAACATAGAAACATAGAAACATAGAAACATAGAAACATAGAAACATAGAAACATAGAAACATAGAAACATAGAAACATAGAAACATAGAAACATAGAAACATAGAAACATAGAAACATAGAAACATAGAAACATAGAAACATAGAAACATAGAAACATAGAAACATAGAAACATAGAAACATAGAAACATAGAAACATAGAAACATAGAAACATAGAAACATAGAAACATAGAAACATAGAAACATAGAAACATAGAAACATAGAAACATAGAAACATAGAAACATAGAAACATAGAAACATAGAAACATAGAAACATAGAAACATAGAAACATAGAAACATAGAAACATAGAAACATAGAAACATAGAAACATAGAAACATAGAAACATAGAAACATAGAAACATAGAAACATAGAAACATAGAAACATAGAAACATAGAAACATAGAAACATAGAAACATAGAAACATAGAAACATAGAAACATAGAAACATAGAAACATAGAAACATAGAAACATAGAAACATAGAAACATAGAAACATAGAAACATAGAAACATAGAAACATAGAAACATAGAAACATAGAAACATAGAAACATAGAAACATAGAAACATAGAAACATAGAAACATAGAAACATAGAAACATAGAAACATAGAAACATAGAAACATAGAAACATAGAAACATAGAAACATAGAAACATAGAAACATAGAAACATAGAAACATAGAAACATAGAAACATAGAAACATAGAAACATAGAAACATAGAAACATAGAAACATAGAAACATAGAAACATAGAAACATAGAAACATAGAAACATAGAAACATAGAAACATAGAAACATAGAAACATAGAAACATAGAAACATAGAAACATAGAAACATAGAAACATAGAAACATAGAAACATAGAAACATAGAAACATAGAAACATAGAAACATAGAAACATAGAAACATAGAAACATAGAAACATAGAAACATAGAAACATAGAAACATAGAAACATAGAAACATAGAAACATAGAAACATAGAAACATAGAAACATAGAAACATAGAAACATAGAAACATAGAAACATAGAAACATAGAAACATAGAAACATAGAAACATAGAAACATAGAAACATAGAAACATAGAAACATAGAAACATAGAAACATAGAAACATAGAAACATAGAAACATAGAAACATAGAAACATAGAAACATAGAAACATAGAAACATAGAAACATAGAAACATAGAAACATAGAAACATAGAAACATAGAAACATAGAAACATAGAAACATAGAAACATAGAAACATAGAAACATAGAAACATAGAAACATAGAAACATAGAAACATAGAAACATAGAAACATAGAAACATAGAAACATAGAAACATAGAAACATAGAAACATAGAAACATAGAAACATAGAAACATAGAAACATAGAAACATAGAAACATAGAAACATAGAAACATAGAAACATAGAAACATAGAAACATAGAAACATAGAAACATAGAAACATAGAAACATAGAAACATAGAAACATAGAAACATAGAAACATAGAAACATAGAAACATAGAAACATAGAAACATAGAAACATAGAAACATAGAAACATAGAAACATAGAAACATAGAAACATAGAAACATAGAAACATAGAAACATAGAAACATAGAAACATAGAAACATAGAAACATAGAAACATAGAAACATAGAAACATAGAAACATAGAAACATAGAAACATAGAAACATAGAAACATAGAAACATAGAAACATAGAAACATAGAAACATAGAAACATAGAAACATAGAAACATAGAAACATAGAAACATAGAAACATAGAAACATAGAAACATAGAAACATAGAAACATAGAAACATAGAAACATAGAAACATAGAAACATAGAAACATAGAAACATAGAAACATAGAAACATAGAAACATAGAAACATAGAAACATAGAAACATAGAAACATAGAAACATAGAAACATAGAAACATAGAAACATAGAAACATAGAAACATAGAAACATAGAAACATAGAAACATAGAAACATAGAAACATAGAAACATAGAAACATAGAAACATAGAAACATAGAAACATAGAAACATAGAAACATAGAAACATAGAAACATAGAAACATAGAAACATAGAAACATAGAAACATAGAAACATAGAAACATAGAAACATAGAAACATAGAAACATAGAAACATAGAAACATAGAAACATAGAAACATAGAAACATAGAAACATAGAAACATAGAA